>NW_027367134.1:0-61626 GCF_046119375.1 Phyllobates terribilis | reverse complement strand
TTTCTGGACGTTTTTCAATGGCAAAAATCAATAAATATTGTAAATGCACAAACAGTAATATCTCCACATTGCACAGTGCAATTCTGAAATTTTTAGCTTTTTCCTGCTAATCCTAGCATGATAAAGAAGATTCAAAGAGAGTGAGATGCCAGCTCCTTTCATTCAGTCAGTAGCTTCAAACATTTCTGGTATATGAAAAACATGTTTTTCAATGGCAAAAATCAATGAATATTGTAAATGCACAAACAGTAATATCTCCACATTGCACGGTGCAATTCTGAAATTTTTAGCTTTTTCCTGTTAATCCTAGCATGATAAAGAAGATTCAAAGAGAGTGAGATGCCAGCTCCTTTCATTCAGTCAGTAGCTTCAAACATTTCTGGTATATGAAAAACATGTTTTTCAATGGCAAAAATCAATGAATATTGTAAATGCACAAACAGTAATATCTCCACATTGCACGGTGCAATTCTGAAATTTTTTGCTTTTTCCTGCTAATCCTAGCATGATAAAGAAGATTCAAAGAGAGTGAGATGCCAGCTCCTTTCATTCAGTCAGTAGCTTCAAACATTTCTGGTATATGAAAAACATGTTTTTCAATGGCAAAAATCAATGAATATTGTAAATGCACAAACAGTAATATCTCCACATTGCAAGGTGCAATTCTGAAATTTTTTGCTTTTTCCTGCTAATCCTAGCATGATAAAGAAGATTCAAAGAGAGTGAGATGCCAGCTCCTTTCATTCAGTCAGTAGCTTCAAACATTTCTGGTATATGAAAAACATGTTTTTCAATGGCAAAAATCAATGAATATTGTAAATGCACAAACAGTAATATCTCCACATTGCACGGTGCAATTCTGAAATTTTTTGCTTTTTCCTGCTAATCCTAGCATGATAAAGAAGATTCAAAGAGAGTGAGATGCCAGCTCCTTTCATTCAGTCAGTAGCTTCAAACATTTCTGGTATATGAAAAACATGTTTTTCAATGGCAAAAATCAATGAATATTGTAAATGCACAAACAGTAATATCTCCACATTGCAAGGTGCAATTCTGAAATTTTTTGCTTTTTCCTGCTAATCCTAGCATGATAAAGAAGATTCAAAGAGAGTGAGATGCCAGCTCCTTTCATTCAGTCAGTAGCTTCAAACATTTCTGGTATATGAAAAACATGTTTTTCAATGGCAAAAATCAATGAATATTGTAAATGCACAAACAGTAATATCTCCACATTGCACGGTGCAATTCTGAAATTTTTTGCTTTTTCCTGCTAATCCTAGCATGATAAAGAAGATTCAAAGAGAGTGAGATGCCAGCTCCTTTCATTCAGTCAGTAGCTTCAAACATTTCTGGTATATGAAAAACATGTTTTTCAATGGCAAAAATCAATGAATATTGTAAATGCACAAACAGTAATATCTCCACATTGCACGGTGCAATTCTGAAATTTTTTGCTTTTTCCTGCTAATCCTAGCATGATAAAGAAGATTCAAAGAGAGTGAGATGCCAGCTCCTTTCATTCAGTCAGTAGCTTCAAACATTTCTGGTATATGAAAAACATGTTTTTCAATGGCAAAAATCAATGAATATTGTAAATGCACAAACAGTAATATCTCCACATTGCACGGTGCAATTCTGAAATTTTTTGCTTTTTCCTGCTAATCCTAGCATGATAAAGAAGATTCAAAGAGAGTGAGATGCCAGCTCCTTTCATTCAGTCAGTAGCTTCAAACATTTCTGGACGTTTTTCAATGGCAAAAATCAATGAATATTGTAAATGCACAAACAGTAATATCTCCACATTGCACGGTGCAATTCTGAAATTTTTTGCTTTTTCCTGCTAATCCTAGCATGATAAAGAAGATTCAAAGAGAGTGAGATGCCAGCTCCTTTCATTCAGTCAGTAGCTTCAAACATTTCTGGACGTTTTTCAATGGCAAAAATCAATGAATATTGTAAATGCACAAACAGTAATATCTCCACATTGCACGGTGCAATTCTGAAATTTTTTGCTTTTTCCTGCTAATCCTAGCATGATAAAGAAGATTCAAAGAGAGTGAGATGCCAGCTCCTTTCATTCAGTCAGTAGCTTCAAACATTTCTGGTATATGAAAAACATGTTTTTCAATGGCAAAAATCAATGAATATTGTAAATGCACAAACAGTAATATCTCCACATTGCACGGTGCAATTCTGAAATTTTTTGCTTTTTCCTGCTAATCCTAGCATGATAAAGAAGATTCAAAGAGAGTGAGATGCCAGCTCCTTTCATTCAGTCAGTAGCTTCAAACATTTCTGGTATATGAAAAACATGTTTTTCAATGGCAAAAATCAATGAATATTGTAAATGCACAAACAGTAATATCTCCACATTGCAAGGTGCAATTCTGAAATTTTTAGCTTTTTCCTGTTAATCCTAGCATGATAAAGAAGATTCAAAGAGAGTGAGATGCCAGCTCCTTTCATTCAGTCAGTAGCTTCAAACATTTCTGGTATATGAAAAACATGTTTTTCAATGGCAAAAATCAATGAATATTGTAAATGCACAAACAGTAATATCTCCACATTGCACGGTGCAATTCTGAAATTTTTAGCTTTTTCCTTTTAATCCTAGCATGATAAAGAAGATTCAAAGAGAGTGAGATGCCAGCTCCTTTCATTCAGTCAGTAGCTTCAAACATTTCTGGTATATGAAAAACATGTTTTTCAATGGCAAAAATCAATGAATATTGTAAATGCACAAACAGTAATATCTCCACATTGCACGGTGCAATTCTGAAATTTTTAGCTTTTTCCTGTTAATCCTAGCATGATAAAGAAGATTCAAAGAGAGTGAGATGCCAGCTCCTTTCATTCAGTCAGTAGCTTCAAACATTTCTGGTATATGAAAAACATGTTTTTCAATGGCAAAAATCAATGAATATTGTAAATGCACAAACAGTAATATCTCCACATTGCAAGGTGCAATTCTGAAATTTTTTGCTTTTTCCTGCTAATCCTAGCATGATAAAGAAGATTCAAAGAGAGTGAGATGCCAGCTCCTTTCATTCAGTCAGTAGCTTCAAACATTTCTGGACGTTTTTCAATGGCAAAAATCAATGAATATTGTAAATGCACAAACAGTAATATCTCCACATTGCAAGGTGCAATTCTGAAATTTTTTGCTTTTTCCTGCTAATCCTAGCATGATAAAGAAGATTCAAAGAGAGTGAGATGCCAGCTCCTTTCATTCAGTCAGTAGCTTCAAACATTTCTGCTATATGAAAAACATGTTTTTCAATGGCAAAAATCAATGAATATTGTAAATGCACAAACAGTAATATCTCCACATTGCACGGTGCAATTCTGAAATTTTTAGCTTTTTCCTGTTAATCCTAGCATGATAAAGAAGATTCAAAGAGAGGGAGATGCCAGCTCCTTTCATTCAGTCAGTAGCTTCAAACATTTCTGGTATATGAAAAACATGTTTTTCAATGGCAAAAATCAATGAATATTGTAAATGCACAAACAGTAATATCTCCACATTGCAAGGTGCAATTCTGAAATTTTTAGCTTTTTCCTGTTAATCCTAGCATGATAAAGAAGATTCAAAGAGAGTGAGATGCCAGCTCCTTTCATTCAGTCAGTAGCTTCAAACATTTCTGGACGTTTTTCAATGGCAAAAATCAATGAATATTGTAAATGCACAAACAGTAATATCTCCACATTGCAAGGTGCAATTCTGAAATTTTTTGCTTTTTCCTGTTAATCCTAGCATGATAAAGAAGATTCAAAGAGAGTGAGATGCCAGCTCCTTTCATTCAGTCAGTAGCTTCAAACATTTCTGGTATATGAAAAACATGTTTTTCAATGGCAAAAATCAATGAATATTGTAAATGCACAAACAGTAATATCTCCACATTGCAAGGTGCAATTCTGAAATTTTTAGCTTTTTCCTGCTAATCCTAGCATGATAAAGAAGATTCAAAGAGAGTGAGATGCCAGCTCCTTTCATTCAGTCAGTAGCTTCAAACATTTCTGGTATATGAAAAACATGTTTTTCAATGGCAAAAATCAATGAATATTGTAAATGCACAAACAGTAATATCTCCACATTGCACGGTGCAATTCTGAAATTTTTTGCTTTTTCCTGTTAATCCTAGCATGATAAAGAAGATTCAAAGAGAGTGAGATGCCAGCTCCTTTCATTCAGTCAGTAGCTTCAAACATTTCTGGTATATGAAAAACATGTTTTTCAATGGCAAAAATCAATGAATATTGTAAATGCACAAACAGTAATATCTCCACATTGCAAGGTGCAATTCTGAAATTTTTAGCTTTTTCCTGTTAATCCTAGCATGATAAAGAAGATTCAAAGAGAGTGAGATGCCAGCTCCTTTCATTCAGTCAGTAGCTTCAAACATTTCTGGACGTTTTTCAATGGCAAAAATCAATGAATATTGTAAATGCACAAACAGTAATATCTCCACATTGCAAGGTGCAATTCTGAAATTTTTAGCTTTTTCCTGTTAATCCTAGCATGATAAAGAAGATTCAAAGAGAGTGAGATGCCAGCTCCTTTCATTCAGTCAGTAGCTTCAAACATTTCTGGTATATGAAAAACATGTTTTTCAATGGCAAAAATCAATGAATATTGTAAATGCACAAACAGTAATATCTCCACATTGCACGGTGCAATTCTGAAATTTTTAGCTTTTTCCTGCTAATCCTAGCATGATAAAGAAGATTCAAAGAGAGTGAGATGCCAGCTCCTTTCATTCAGTCAGTAGCTTCAAACATTTCTGGTATATGAAAAACATGTTTTTCAATGGCAAAAATCAATGAATATTGTAAATGCACAAACAGTAATATCTCCACATTGCACGGTGCAATTCTGAAATTTTTAGCTTTTTCCTGTTAATCCTAGCATGATAAAGAAGATTCAAAGAGAGTGAGATGCCAGCTCCTTTCATTCAGTCAGTAGCTTCAAACATTTCTGGTATATGAAAAACATGTTTTTCAATGGCAAAAATCAATGAATATTGTAAATGCACAAACAGTAATATCTCCACATTGCAAGGTGCAATTCTGAAATTTTTAGCTTTTTCCTGCTAATCCTAGCATGATAAAGAAGATTCAAAGAGAGTGAGATGCCAGCTCCTTTCATTCAGTCAGTAGCTTCAAACATTTCTGGTATATGAAAAACATGTTTTTCAATGGCAAAAATCAATGAATATTGTAAATGCACAAACAGTAATATCTCCACATTGCAAGGTGCAATTCTGAAATTTTTAGCTTTTTCCTGCTAATCCTAGCATGATAAAGAAGATTCAAAGAGAGTGAGATGCCAGCTCCTTTCATTCAGTCAGTAGCTTCAAACATTTCTGGTATATGAAAAACATGTTTTTCAATGGCAAAAATCAATGAATATTGTAAATGCACAAACAGTAATATCTCCACATTGCACGGTGCAATTCTGAAATTTTTAGCTTTTTCCTGCTAATCCTAGCATGATAAAGAAGATTCAAAGAGAGTGAGATGCCAGCTCCTTTCATTCAGTCAGTAGCTTCAAACATTTCTGGTATATGAAAAACATGTTTTTCAATGGCAAAAATCAATGAATATTGTAAATGCACAAACAGTAATATCTCCACATTGCACGGTGCAATTCTGAAATTTTTAGCTTTTTCCTGTTAATCCTAGCATGATAAAGAAGATTCAAAGAGAGTGAGATGCCAGCTCCTTTCATTCAGTCAGTAGCTTCAAACATTTCTGGTATATGAAAAACATGTTTTTCAATGGCAAAATCAATGAATATTGTAAATGCACAAACAGTAATATCTCCACATTGCAAGGTGCAATTCTGAAATTTTTAGCTTTTTCCTGCTAATCCTAGCATGATAAAGAAGATTCAAAGAGAGTGAGATGCCAGCTCCTTTCATTCAGTCAGTAGCTTCAAACATTTCTGGTATATGAAAAACATGTTTTTCAATGGCAAAAATCAATGAATATTGTAAATGCACAAACAGTAATATCTCCACATTGCAAGGTGCAATTCTGAAATTTTTTGCTTTTTCCTGCTAATCCTAGCATGATAAAGAAGATTCAAAGAGAGTGAGATGCCAGCTCCTTTCATTCAGTCAGTAGCTTCAAACATTTCTGGTATATGAAAAACATGTTTTTCAATGGCAAAAATCAATGAATATTGTAAATGCACAAACAGTAATATCTCCACATTGCACGGTGCAATTCTGAAATTTTTAGCTTTTTCCTGTTAATCCTAGCATGATAAAGAAGATTCAAAGAGAGTGAGATGCCAGCTCCTTTCATTCAGTCAGTAGCTTCAAACATTTCTGGACGTTTTTCAATGGCAAAAATCAATGAATATTGTAAATGCACAAACAGTAATATCTCCACATTGCACGGTGCAATTCTGAAATTTTTTGCTTTTTCCTGCTAATCCTAGCATGATAAAGAAGATTCAAAGAGAGTGAGATGCCAGCTCCTTTCATTCAGTCAGTAGCTTCAAACATTTCTGGTATATGAAAAACATGTTTTTCAATGGCAAAAATCAATGAATATTGTAAATGCACAAACAGTAATATCTCCACATTGCAAGGTGCAATTCTGAAATTTTTAGCTTTTTCCTGTTAATCCTAGCATGATAAAGAAGATTCAAAGAGAGTGAGATGCCAGCTCCTTTCATTCAGTCAGTAGCTTCAAACATTTCTGGTTATATGAAAAACCAGTTTTTCAATGGCAAAAATCAATGAATATTGTAAATGCACAAACAGTAATATCTCCACATTGCACGGTGCAATTCTGAAATTTTTAGCTTTTTCCTGCTAATCCTAGCATGATAAAGAAGATTCAAAGAGAGTGAGATGCCAGCTCCTTTCATTCAGTCAGTAGCTTCAAACATTTCTGGTATATGAAAAACATGTTTTCAATGGCAAAAATCAATGAATATTGTAAATGCACAAACAGTAATATCTCCACATTGCAAGGTGCAATTCTGAAATTTTTAGCTTTTTCCTGTTAATCCTAGCATGATAAAGAAGATTCAAAGAGAGTGAGATGCCAGCTCCTTTCATTCAGTCAGTAGCTTCAAACATTTCTGGTATATGAAAAACATGTTTTTCAATGGCAAAAATCAATGAATATTGTAAATGCACAAACAGTAATATCTCCACATTGCACGGTGCAATTCTGAAATTTTTAGCTTTTTCCTGCTAATCCTAGCATGATAAAGAAGATTCAAAGAGAGTGAGATGCCAGCTCCTTTCATTCAGTCAGTAGCTTCAAACATTTCTGGTATATGAAAAACATGTTTTTCAATGGCAAAAATCAATGAATATTGTAAATGCACAAACAGTAATATCTCCACATTGCACGGTGCAATTCTGAAATTTTTTAGCTTTTTCCTGTTAATCCTAGCATGATAAAGAAGATTCAAAGAGAGTGAGATGCCAGCTCCTTTCATTCAGTCAGTAGCTTCAAACATTTCTGGTATATGAAAAACATGTTTTTCAATGGCAAAAATCAATGAATATTGTAAATGCACAAACAGTAATATCTCCACATTGCAAGGTGCAATTCTGAAATTTTTAGCTTTTTCCTGCTAATCCTAGCATGATAAAGAAGATTCAAAGAGAGTGAGATGCCAGCTCCTTTCATTCAGTCAGTAGCTTCAAACATTTCTGGTATATGAAAAACATGTTTTTCAATGGCAAAAATCAATGAATATTGTAAATGCACAAACAGTAATATCTCCACATTGCAAGGTGCAATTCTGAAATTTTTTGCTTTTTCCTGCTAATCCTAGCATGATAAAGAAGATTCAAAGAGAGTGAGATGCCAGCTCCTTTCATTCAGTCAGTAGCTTCAAACATTTCTGGTATATGAAAAACATGTTTTTCAATGGCAAAAATCAATGAATATTGTAAATGCACAAACAGTAATATCTCCACATTGCACGGTGCAATTCTGAAATTTTTAGCTTTTTCCTGTTAATCCTAGCATGATAAAGAAGATTCAAAGAGAGTGAGATGCCAGCTCCTTTCATTCAGTCAGTAGCTTCAAACATTTCTGGTATATGAAAAACATGTTTTTCAATGGCAAAAATCAATGAATATTGTAAATGCACATACAGTAATATCTCCACATTGCAAGGTGCAATTCTGAAATTTTTTGCTTTTTCCTGCTAATCCTAGCATGATAAAGAAGATTCAAAGAGAGTGAGATGCCAGCTCCTTTCATTCAGTCAGTAGCTTCAAACATTTCTGGACGTTTTTCAATGGCAAAAATCAATGAATATTGTAAATGCACAAACAGTAATATCTCCACATTGCAAGGTGCAATTCTGAAATTTTTAGCTTTTTCCTGTTAATCCTAGCATGATAAAGAAGATTCAAAGAGAGTGAGATGCCAGCTCCTTTCATTCAGTCAGTAGCTTCAAACATTTCTGGTATATGAAAAACATGTTTTTCAATGGCAAAAATCAATGAATATTGTAAATGCACAAACAGTAATATCTCCACATTGCACGGTGCAATTCTGAAATTTTTTGCTTTTTCCTGCTAATCCTAGCATGATAAAGAAGATTCAAAGAGAGTGAGATGCCAGCTCCTTTCATTCAGTCAGTAGCTTCAAACATTTCTGGTATATGAAAAACATGTTTTTCAATGGCAAAAATCAATGAATATTGTAAATGCACAAACAGTAATATCTCCACATTGCAAGGTGCAATTCTGAAATTTTTAGCTTTTTCCTGTTAATCCTAGCATGATAAAGAAGATTCAAAGAGAGTGAGATGCCAGCTCCCTTCATTCAGTCAGTAGCTTCAAACATTTCTGGTATATGAAAAACATGTTTTTCAATGGCAAAAATCAATGAATATTGTAAATGCACAAACAGTAATATCTCCACATTGCACGGTGCAATTCTGAAATTTTTAGCTTTTTCCTGCTAATCCTAGCATGATAAAGAAGATTCAAAGAGAGTGAGATGCCAGCTCCTTTCATTCAGTCAGTAGCTTCAAACATTTCTGGTATATGAAAAACATGTTTTTCAATGGCAAAAATCAATGAATATTGTAAATGCACAAACAGTAATATCTCCACATTGCACAGTGCAATTCTGAAATTTTTTGCTTTTTCCTGTTAATCCTAGCATGATAAAGAAGATTCAAAGAGAGTGAGATGCCAGCTCCTTTCATTCAGTCAGTAGCTTCAAACATTTCTGGTATATGAAAAACATGTTTTTCAATGGCAAAAATCAATGAATATTGTAAATGCACAAACAGTATTATCTCCACATTGCACGGTGCAATTCTGAAATTTTTAGCTTTTTCCTGTTAATCCTAGCATGATAAAGAAGATTCAAAGAGAGTGAGATGCCAGCTCCTTTCATTCAGTCAGTAGCTTCAAACATTTCTGGTATATGAAAAACATGTTTTTCAATGGCAAAAATCAATGAATATTGTAAATGCACAAACAGTAATATCTCCACATTGCACGGTGCAATTCTGAAATTTTTTGCTTTTTCCTGCTAATCCTAGCATGATAAAGAAGATTCAAAGAGAGTGAGATGCCAGCTCCTTTCATTCTGTCAGTAGCTTCAAACATTTCTGGTATATGAAAAACATGTTTTTCAATGGCAAAAATCAATGAATATTGTAAATGCACAAACAGTAATATCTCCACATTGCACGGTGCAATTCTGAAATTTTTTGCTTTTTCCTGCTAATCCTAGCATGATAAAGAAGATTCAAAGAGAGTGAGATGCCAGCTCCTTTCATTCAGTCAGTAGCTTCAAACATTTCTGGTATATGAAAAACATGTTTTTCAATGGCAAAAATCAATGAATATTGTAAATGCACAAACAGTAATATCTCCACATTGCACGGTGCAATTCTGAAATTTTTAGCTTTTTCCTGTTAATCCTAGCATGATAAAGAAGATTCAAAGAGAGTGAGATGCCAGCTCCTTTCATTCAGTCAGTAGCTTCAAACATTTCTGGTATATGAAAAACATGTTTTTCAATGGCAAAAATCAATGAATATTGTAAATGCACAAACAGTAATATCTCCACATTGCAAGGTGCAATTCTGAAATTTTTTGCTTTTTCCTGCTAATCCTAGCATGATAAAGAAGATTCAAAGAGAGTGAGATGCCAGCTCCTTTCATTCAGTCAGTAGCTTCAAACATTTCTGGACGTTTTTCAATGGCAAAAATCAATGAATATTGTAAATGCACAAACAGTAATATCTCCACATTGCACAGTGCAATTCTGAAATTTTTTGCTTTTTCCTGCTAATCCTAGCATGATAAAGAAGATTCAAAGAGAGTGAGATGCCAGCTCCTTTCATTCAGTCAGTAGCTTCAAACATTTCTGGTATATGAAAAACATGTTTTTCAATGGCAAAAATCAATGAATATTGTAAATGCACAAACAGTAATATCTCCACATTGCTCGGTGCAATACTGAAATTTTTAGCTTTTTCCTGTTAATCCTAGCATGATAAAGAAGATTCAAAGAGAGTGAGATGCCAGCTCCTTTCATTCAGTCAGTAGCTTCAAACATTTCTGGTATATGAAAAACATGTTTTTCAATGGCAAAAATCAATGAATATTGTAAATGCACAAACAGTAATATCTCCACATTGCACGGTGCAATTCTGAAATTTTTTGCTTTTTCCTGCTAATCCTAGCATGATAAAGAAGATTCAAAGAGAGTGAGATGCCAGCTCCTTTCATTCAGTCAGTAGCTTCAAACATTTCTGGTATATGAAAAACATGTTTTTCAATGGCAAAAATCAATGAATATTGTAAATGCACAAACAGTAATATCTCCACATTGCACGGTGCAATTCTGAAATTTTTTGCTTTTTCCTGCTAATCCTAGCATGATAAAGAAGATTCAAAGAGAGTGAGATGCCAGCTCCTTTCATTCAGTCAGTAGCTTCAAACATTTCTGGTATATGAAAAACATGTTTTTCAATGGCAAAAATCAATGAATATTGTAAATGCACAAACAGTAATATCTCCACATTGCACGGTGCAATTCTGAAATTTTTTGCTTTTTCCTGCTAATCCTAGCATGATAAAGAAGATTCAAAGAGAGTGAGATGCCAGCTCCTTTCATTCAGTCAGTAGCTTCAAACATTTCTGGTATATGAAAAACATGTTTTTCAATGGCAAAAATCAATGAATATTGTAAATGCACAAACAGTAATATCTCCACATTGCACGGTGCAATTCTGAAATTTTTAGCTTTTTCCTGTTAATCCTAGCATGATAAAGAAGATTCAAAGAGAGTGAGATGCCAGCTCCTTTCATTCAGTCAGTAGCTTCAAACATTTCTGGTATATGAAAAACATGTTTTTCAATGGCAAAAATCAATGAATATTGTAAATGCACAAACAGTAATATCTCCACATTGCACGGTGCAATTCTGAAATTTTTAGCTTTTTCCTGCTAATCCTAGCATGATAAAGAAGATTCAAAGAGAGTGAGATGCCAGCTCCTTTCATTCAGTCAGTAGCTTCAAACATTTCTGGTATATGAAAAACATGTTTTTCAATGGCAAAAATCAATGAATATTGTAAATGCACAAACAGTAATATCTCCACATTGCACGGTGCAATTCTGAAATTTTTTGCTTTTTCCTGCTAATCCTAGCATGATAAAGAAGATTCAAAGAGAGTGAGATGCCAGCTCCTTTCATTCAGTCAGTAGCTTCAAACATTTCTGGTATATGAAAAACATGTTTTTCAATGGCAAAAATCAATGAATATTGTAAATGCACAAACAGTAATATCTCCACATTGCACGGTGCAATTCTGAAATTTTTTGCTTTTTCCTGCTAATCCTAGCATGATAAAGAAGATTCAAAGAGAGTGAGATGCCAGCTCCTTTCATTCAGTCAGTAGCTTCAAACATTTCTGGAAACTGTTTTTCAATGGCAAAAATCAATGAATATTGTAAATGCACAAACAGTAATATCTCCACATTGCACGGTGCAATTCTGAAATTTTTAGTTTTTCCTGTTAATCCTAGCATGATAAAGAAGATTCAAAGAGAGTGAGATGCCAGCTCCTTTCATTCAGTCAGTAGCTTCAAACATTTCTGGTATATGAAAAACATGTTTTTCAATGGCAAAAATCAATGAATATTGTAAATGCACAAACAGTAATATCTCCACATTGCACGGTGCAATTCTGAAATTTTTTGCTTTTTCCTGTTAATCCTAGCATGATAAAGAAGATTCAAAGAGAGTGAGATGCCAGCTCCTTTCATTCAGTCAGTAGCTTCAAACATTTCTGGTATATGAAAAACATGTTTTTCAATGGCAAAAATCAATGAATATTGTAAATGCACAAACAGTAATATCTCCACATTGCACGGTGCAATTCTGAAATTTTTAGCTTTTTCCTGTTAATCCTAGCATGATAAAGAAGATTCAAAGAGAGTGAGATGCCAGCTCCTTTCATTCAGTCAGTAGCTTCAAACATTTCTGGTATATGAAACATGTTTTTCAATGGCAAAAATCAATGAATATTGTAAATGCACAAACAGTAATATCTCCACATTGCACGGTGCAATTCTGAAATTTTAGCTTTTTCCTGCTAATCCTAGCATGATAAAGAAGATTCAAAGAGAGTGAGATGCCAGCTCCTTTCATTCAGTCAGTAGCTTCAAACATTTCTGGTATATGAAAAACATGTTTTTCAATGGCAAAAATCAATGAATATTGTAAATGCACAAACAGTAATATCTCCACATTGCACGGTGCAATTCTGAAATTTTTTGCTTTTTCCTGTTAATCCTAGCATGATAAAGAAGATTCAAAGAGAGTGAGATGCCAGCTCCTTTCATTCAGTCAGTAGCTTCAAACATTTCTGGTATATGAAAAACATGTTTTTCAATGGCAAAAATCAATGAATATTGTAAATGCACAAACAGTAATATCTCCACATTGCACGGTGCAATTCTGAAATTTTTAGCTTTTTCCTGTTAATCCTAGCATGATAAAGAAGATTCAAAGAGAGTGAGATGCCAGCTCCTTTCATTCAGTCAGTAGCTTCAAACATTTCTGGTATATGAAAAACATGTTTTTCAATGGCAAAAATCAATGAATATTGTAAATGCACAAACAGTAATATCTCCACATTGCACGGTGCAATTCTGAAATTTTTAGCTTTTTCCTGCTAATCCTAGCATGATAAAGAAGATTCAAAGAGAGTGAGATGCCAGCTCCTTTCATTCAGTCAGTAGCTTCAAACATTTCTGGTATATGAAAAACATGTTTTTCAATGGCAAAAATCAATGAATATTGTAAATGCACAAACAGTAATATCTCCACATTGCACGGTGCAATTCTGAAATTTTTTGCTTTTTCCTGTTAATCCTAGCATGATAAAGAAGATTCAAAGAGAGTGAGATGCCAGCTCCTTTCATTCAGTCAGTAGCTTCAAACATTTCTGGTATATGAAAAACATGTTTTTCAATGGCAAAAATCAATGAATATTGTAAATGCACAAACAGTAATATCTCCACATTGCACGGTGCAATTCTGAAATTTTTTGCTTTTTCCTGCTAATCCTAGCATGATAAAGAAGATTCAAAGAGAGTGAGATGCCAGCTCCTTTCATTCAGTCAGTAGCTTCAAACATTTCTGGTATATGAAAAACATGTTTTTCAATGGCAAAAAACAATGAATATTGTAAATGCACAAACAGTAATATCTCCACATTGCAAGGTGCAATTCTGAAATTTTTTGCTTTTTCCTGCTAATCCTAGCATGATAAAGAAGATTCAAAGAGAGTGAGATGCCAGCTCCTTTCATTCAGTCAGTAGCTTCAAACATTTCTGGACGTTTTTCAATGGCAAAAATCAATGAATATTGTAAATGCACAAACAGTAATATCTCCACATTGCAAGGTGCAATTCTGAAATTTTTAGCTTTTTCCTGTTAATCCTAGCATGATAAAGAAGATTCAAAGAGAGTGAGATGCCAGCTCCTTTCATTCAGTCAGTAGCTTCAAACATTTCTGGTATATGAAAAACATGTTTTTCAATGGCAAAAATCAATGAATATTGTAAATGCACAAACAGTAATATCTCCACATTGCACGGTGCAATTCTGAAATTTTTAGCTTTTTCCTGTTAATCCTAGCATGATAAAGAAGATTCAAAGAGAGTGAGATGCCAGCTCCTTTCATTCAGTCAGTAGCTTCAAACATTTCTGGTATATGAAAAACATGTTTTTCAATGGCAAAAATCAATGAATATTGTAAATGCACAAACAGTAATATCTCCACATTGCACGGTGCAATTCTGAAATTTTTTGCTTTTTCCTGCTAATCCTAGCATGATAAAGAAGATTCAAAGAGAGTGAGATGCCAGCTCCTTTCATTCAGTCAGTAGCTTCAAACATTTCTGGTATATGAAAAACATGTTTTTCAATGGCAAAAATCAATGAATATTGTAAATGCACAAACAGTAATATCTCCACATTGCAAGGTGCAATTCTGAAATTTTTTGCTTTTTCCTGCTAATCCTAGCATGATAAAGAAGATTCAAAGAGAGTGAGATGCCAGCTCCTTTCATTCAGTCAGTAGCTTCAAACATTTCTGGACGTTTTTCAATGGCAAAAATCAATGAATATTGTAAATGCACAAACAGTAATATCTCCACATTGCACGGTGCAATTCTGAAATTTTTAGCTTTTTCCTGTTAATCCTAGCATGATAAAGAAGATTCAAAGAGAGTGAGATGCCAGCTCCTTTCATTCAGTCAGTAGCTTCAAACATTTCTGGTATATGAAAAACATGTTTTTCAATGGCAAAAATCAATGAATATTGTAAATGCACAAACAGTAATATCTCCACATTGCAAGGTGCAATTCTGAAATTTTTTGCTTTTTCCTGCTAATCCTAGCATGATAAAGAAGATTCAAAGAGAGTGAGATGCCAGCTCCTTTCATTCAGTCAGTAGCTTCAAACATTTCTGGACGTTTTTCAATGGCAAAAATCAATGAATATTGTAAATGCACAAACAGTAATATCTCCACATTGCAAGGTGCAATTCTGAAATTTTTAGCTTTTTCCTGTTAATCCTAGCATGATAAAGAAGATTCAAAGAGAGTGAGATGCCAGCTCCTTTCATTCAGTCAGTAGCTTCAAACATTTCTGGTATATGAAAAACATGTTTTTCAATGGCAAAAATCAATGAATATTGTAAATGCACAAACAGTAATATCTCCACATTGCACGGTGCAATTCTGAAATTTTTAGCTTTTTCCTGTTAATCCTAGCATGATAAAGAAGATTCAAAGAGAGTGAGATGCCAGCTCCTTTCATTCAGTCAGTAGCTTCAAACATTTCTGGTATATGAAAAACATGTTTTTCAATGGCAAAAATCAATGAATATTGTAAATGCACAAACAGTAATATCTCCACATTGCACGGTGCAATTCTGAAATTTTTAGCTTTTTCCTGTTAATCCTAGCATGATAAAGAAGATTCAAAGAGAGTGAGATGCCAGCTCCTTTCATTCAGTCAGTAGCTTCAAACATTTCTGGACGTTTTTCAATGGCAAAAATCAATGAATATTGTAAATGCACAAACAGTAATATCTCCACATTGCACGGTGCAATTCTGAAATTTTTTGCTTTTTCCTGCTAATCCTAGCATGATAAAGAAGATTCAAAGAGAGTGAGATGCCAGCTCCTTTCATTCAGTCAGTAGCTTCAAACATTTCTGGACGTTTTTCAATGGCAAAAATCAATGAATATTGTAAATGCACAAACAGTAATATCTCCACATTGCACGGTGCAATTCTGAAATTTTTAGCTTTTTCCTGTTAATCCTAGCATGATAAAGAAGATTCAAAGAGAGTGAGATGCCAGCTCCTTTCATTCAGTCAGTAGCTTCAAACATTTCTGGTATATGAAAAACATGTTTTTCAATGGCAAAAATCAATGAATATTGTAAATGCACAAACAGTAATATCTCCACATTGCAAGGTGCAATTCTGAAATTTTTTGCTTTTTCCTGCTAATCCTAGCATGATAAAGAAGATTCAAAGAGAGTGAGATGCCAGCTCCTTTCATTCAGTCAGTAGCTTCAAACATTTCTGGACGTTTTTCAATGGCAAAAATCAATGAATATTGTAAATGCACAAACAGTAATATCTCCACATTGCAAGGTGCAATTCTGAAATTTTTAGCTTTTTCCTGTTAATCCTAGCATGATAAAGAAGATTCAAAGAGAGTGAGATGCCAGCTCCTTTCATTCAGTCAGTAGCTTCAAACATTTCTGGTATATGAAAAACATGTTTTTCAATGGCAAAAATCAATGAATATTGTAAATGCACAAACAGTAATATCTCCACATTGCACGGTGCAATTCTGAAATTTTTAGCTTTTTCCTGTTAATCCTAGCATGATAAAGAAGATTCAAAGAGAGTGAGATGCCAGCTCCTTTCATTCAGTCAGTAGCTTCAAACATTTCTGGTATATGAAAAACATGTTTTTCAATGGCAAAAATCAATGAATATTGTAAATGCACAAACAGTAATATCTCCACATTGCACGGTGCAATTCTGAAATTTTTTGCTTTTTCCTGCTAATCCTAGCATGATAAAGAAGATTCAAAGAGAGTGAGATGCCAGCTCCTTTCATTCAGTCAGTAGCTTCAAACATTTCTGGTATATGAAAAACATGTTTTTCAATGGCAAAAATCAATGAATATTGTAAATGCACAAACAGTAATATCTCCACATTGCAAGGTGCAATTCTGAAATTTTTTGCTTTTTCCTGCTAATCCTAGCATGATAAAGAAGATTCAAAGAGAGTGAGATGCCAGCTCCTTTCATTCAGTCAGTAGCTTCAAACATTTCTGGACGTTTTTCAATGGCAAAAATCAATGAATATTGTAAATGCACAAACAGTAATATCTCCACATTGCACGGTGCAATTCTGAAATTTTTAGCTTTTTCCTGTTAATCCTAGCATGATAAAGAAGATTCAAAGAGAGTGAGATGCCAGCTCCTTTCATTCAGTCAGTAGCTTCAAACATTTCTGGTATATGAAAAACATGTTTTTCAATGGCAAAAATCAATGAATATTGTAAATGCACAAACAGTAATATCTCCACATTGCAAGGTGCAATTCTGAAATTTTTTGCTTTTTCCTGCTAATCCTAGCATGATAAAGAAGATTCAAAGAGAGTGAGATGCCAGCTCCTTTCATTCAGTCAGTAGCTTCAAACATTTCTGGACGTTTTTCAATGGCAAAAATCAATGAATATTGTAAATGCACAAACAGTAATATCTCCACATTGCAAGGTGCAATTCTGAAATTTTTAGCTTTTTCCTGTTAATCCTAGCATGATAAAGAAGATTCAAAGAGAGTGAGATGCCAGCTCCTTTCATTCAGTCAGTAGCTTCAAACATTTCTGGTATATGAAAAACATGTTTTTCAATGGCAAAAATCAATGAATATTGTAAATGCACAAACAGTAATATCTCCACATTGCACGGTGCAATTCTGAAATTTTTAGCTTTTTCCTGTTAATCCTAGCATGATAAAGAAGATTCAAAGAGAGTGAGATGCCAGCTCCTTTCATTCAGTCAGTAGCTTCAAACATTTCTGGTATATGAAAAACATGTTTTTCAATGGCAAAAATCAATGAATATTGTAAATGCACAAACAGTAATATCTCCACATTGCACGGTGCAATTCTGAAATTTTTAGCTTTTTCCTGTTAATCCTAGCATGATAAAGAAGATTCAAAGAGAGTGAGATGCCAGCTCCTTTCATTCAGTCAGTAGCTTCAAACATTTCTGGTATATGAAAAACATGTTTTTCAATGGCAAAAATCAATGAATATTGTAAATGCACAAACAGTAATATCTCCACATTGCACGGTGCAATTCTGAAATTTTTTGCTTTTTCCTGTTAATCCTAGCATGATAAAGAAGATTCAAAGAGAGTGAGATGCCAGCTCCTTTCATTCAGTCAGTAGCTTCAAACATTTCTGGTATATGAAAAACATGTTTTTCAATGGCAAAAATCAATGAATATTGTAAATGCACAAACAGTAATATCTCCACATTGCACGGTGCAATTCTGAAATTTTTAGCTTTTTCCTGTTAATCCTAGCATGATAAAGAAGATTCAAAGAGAGTGAGATGCCAGCTCCTTTCATTCAGTCAGTAGCTTCAAACATTTCTGGACGTTTTTCAATGGCAAAAATCAATGAATATTGTAAATGCACAAACAGTAATATCTCCACATTGCACGGTGCAATTCTGAAATTTTTTGCTTTTTCCTGCTAATCCTAGCATGATAAAGAAGATTCAAAGAGAGTGAGATGCCAGCTCCTTTCATTCAGTCAGTAGCTTCAAACATTTCTGGACGTTTTTCAATGGCAAAAATCAATGAATATTGTAAATGCACAAACAGTAATATCTCCACATTGCACGGTGCAATTCTGAAATTTTTAGCTTTTTCCTGTTAATCCTAGCATGATAAAGAAGATTCAAAGAGAGTGAGATGCCAGCTCCTTTCATTCAGTCAGTAGCTTCAAACATTTCTGGTATATGAAAAACATGTTTTTCAATGGCAAAAATCAATGAATATTGTAAATGCACAAACAGTAATATCTCCACATTGCAAGGTGCAATTCTGAAATTTTTTGCTTTTTCCTGCTAATCCTAGCATGATAAAGAAGATTCAAAGAGAGTGAGATGCCAGCTCCTTTCATTCAGTCAGTAGCTTCAAACATTTCTGGACGTTTTTCAATGGCAAAAATCAATGAATATTGTAAATGCACAAACAGTAATATCTCCACATTGCAAGGTGCAATTCTGAAATTTTTAGCTTTTTCCTGTTAATCCTAGCATGATAAAGAAGATTCAAAGAGAGTGAGATGCCAGCTCCTTTCATTCAGTCAGTAGCTTCAAACATTTCTGGTATATGAAAAACATGTTTTTCAATGGCAAAAATCAATGAATATTGTAAATGCACAAACAGTAATATCTCCACATTGCACGGTGCAATTCTGAAATTTTTAGCTTTTTCCTGTTAATCCTAGCATGATAAAGAAGATTCAAAGAGAGTGAGATGCCAGCTCCTTTCATTCAGTCAGTAGCTTCAAACATTTCTGGTATATGAAAAACATGTTTTTCAATGGCAAAAATCAATGAATATTGTAAATGCACAAACAGTAATATCTCCACATTGCACGGTGCAATTCTGAAATTTTTAGCTTTTTCCTGTTAATCCTAGCATGATAAAGAAGATTCAAAGAGAGTGAGATGCCAGCTCCTTTCATTCAGTCAGTAGCTTCAAACATTTCTGGACGTTTTTCAATGGCAAAAATCAATGAATATTGTAAATGCACAAACAGTAATATCTCCACATTGCACGGTGCAATTCTGAAATTTTTTGCTTTTTCCTGCTAATCCTAGCATGATAAAGAAGATTCAAAGAGAGTGAGATGCCAGCTCCTTTCATTCAGTCAGTAGCTTCAAACATTTCTGGACGTTTTTCAATGGCAAAAATCAATGAATATTGTAAATGCACAAACAGTAATATCTCCACATTGCACGGTGCAATTCTGAAATTTTTAGCTTTTTCCTGTTAATCCTAGCATGATAAAGAAGATTCAAAGAGAGTGAGATGCCAGCTCCTTTCATTCAGTCAGTAGCTTCAAACATTTCTGGTATATGAAAAACATGTTTTTCAATGGCAAAAATCAATGAATATTGTAAATGCACAAACAGTAATATCTCCACATTGCAAGGTGCAATTCTGAAATTTTTTGCTTTTTCCTGCTAATCCTAGCATGATAAAGAAGATTCAAAGAGAGTGAGATGCCAGCTCCTTTCATTCAGTCAGTAGCTTCAAACATTTCTGGACGTTTTTCAATGGCAAAAGTCAATGAATATTGTAAATGCACAAACAGTAATATCTCCACATTGCAAGGTGCAATTCTGAAATTTTTAGCTTTTTCCTGTTAATCCTAGCATGATAAAGAAGATTCAAAGAGAGTGAGATGCCAGCTCCTTTCATTCAGTCAGTAGCTTCAAACATTTCTGGTATATGAAAAACATGTTTTTCAATGGCAAAAATCAATGAATATTGTAAATGCACAAACAGTAATATCTCCACATTGCACGGTGCAATTCTGAAATTTTTAGCTTTTTCCTGTTAATCCTAGCATGATAAAGAAGATTCAAAGAGAGTGAGATGCCAGCTCCTTTCATTCAGTCAGTAGCTTCAAACATTTCTGGTATATGAAAAACATGTTTTTCAATGGCAAAAATCAATGAATATTGTAAATGCACAAACAGTAATATCTCCACATTGCACGGTGCAATTCTGAAATTTTTTGCTTTTTCCTGCTAATCCTAGCATGATAAAGAAGATTCAAAGAGAGTGAGATGCCAGCTCCTTTCATTCAGTCAGTAGCTTCAAACATTTCTGGTATATGAAAAACATGTTTTTCAATGGCAAAAATCAATGAATATTGTAAATGCACAAACAGTAATATCTCCACATTGCAAGGTGCAATTCTGAAATTTTTTGCTTTTTCCTGCTAATCCTAGCATGATAAAGAAGATTCAAAGAGAGTGAGATGCCAGCTCCTTTCATTCAGTCAGTAGCTTCAAACATTTCTGGACGTTTTTCAATGGCAAAAATCAATGAATATTGTAAATGCACAAACAGTAATATCTCCACATTGCACGGTGCAATTCTGAAATTTTTAGCTTTTTCCTGTTAATCCTAGCATGATAAAGAAGATTCAAAGAGAGTGAGATGCCAGCTCCTTTCATTCAGTCAGTAGCTTCAAACATTTCTGGTATATGAAAAACATGTTTTTCAATGGCAAAAATCAATGAATATTGTAAATGCACAAACAGTAATATCTCCACATTGCAAGGTGCAATTCTGAAATTTTTTGCTTTTTCCTGCTAATCCTAGCATGATAAAGAAGATTCAAAGAGAGTGAGATGCCAGCTCCTTTCATTCAGTCAGTAGCTTCAAACATTTCTGGACGTTTTTCAATGGCAAAAATCAATGAATATTGTAAATGCACAAACAGTAATATCTCCACATTGCAAGGTGCAATTCTGAAATTTTTAGCTTTTTCCTGTTAATCCTAGCATGATAAAGAAGATTCAAAGAGAGTGAGATGCCAGCTCCTTTCATTCAGTCAGTAGCTTCAAACATTTCTGGTATATGAAAAACATGTTTTTCAATGGCAAAAATCAATGAATATTGTAAATGCACAAACAGTAATATCTCCACATTGCACGGTGCAATTCTGAAATTTTTAGCTTTTTCCTGTTAATCCTAGCATGATAAAGAAGATTCAAAGAGAGTGAGATGCCAGCTCCTTTCATTCAGTCAGTAGCTTCAAACATTTCTGGTATATGAAAAACATGTTTTTCAATGGCAAAAATCAATGAATATTGTAAATGCACAAACAGTAATATCTCCACATTGCACGGTGCAATTCTGAAATTTTTAGCTTTTTCCTGTTAATCCTAGCATGATAAAGAAGATTCAAAGAGAGTGAGATGCCAGCTCCTTTCATTCAGTCAGTAGCTTCAAACATTTCTGGTATATGAAAAACATGTTTTTCAATGGCAAAAATCAATGAATATTGTAAATGCACAAACAGTAATATCTCCACATTGCACGGTGCAATTCTGAAATTTTTTGCTTTTTCCTGTTAATCCTAGCATGATAAAGAAGATTCAAAGAGAGTGAGATGCCAGCTCCTTTCATTCAGTCAGTAGCTTCAAACATTTCTGGTATATGAAAAACATGTTTTTCAATGGCAAAAATCAATGAATATTGTAAATGCACAAACAGTAATATCTCCACATTGCACGGTGCAATTCTGAAATTTTTAGCTTTTTCCTGTTAATCCTAGCATGATAAAGAAGATTCAAAGAGAGTGAGATGCCAGCTCCTTTCATTCAGTCAGTAGCTTCAAACATTTCTGGACGTTTTTCAATGGCAAAAATCAATGAATATTGTAAATGCGCAAACAGTAATATCTCCACATTGCACGGTGCAATTCTGAAATTTTTTGCTTTTTCCTGCTAATCCTAGCATGATAAAGAAGATTCAAAGAGAGTGAGATGCCAGCTCCTTTCATTCAGTCAGTAGCTTCAAACATTTCTGGACGTTTTTCAATGGCAAAAATCAATGAATATTGTAAATGCACAAACAGTAATATCTCCACATTGCACGGTGCAATTCTGAAATTTTTAGCTTTTTCCTGTTAATCCTAGCATGATAAAGAAGATTCAAAGAGAGTGAGATGCCAGCTCCTTTCATTCAGTCAGTAGCTTCAAACATTTCTGGTATATGAAAAACATGTTTTTCAATGGCAAAAATCAATGAATATTGTAAATGCACAAACAGTAATATCTCCACATTGCAAGGTGCAATTCTGAAATTTTTTGCTTTTTCCTGCTAATCCTAGCATGATAAAGAAGATTCAAAGAGAGTGAGATGCCAGCTCCTTTCATTCAGTCAGTAGCTTCAAACATTTCTGGACGTTTTTCAATGGCAAAAATCAATGAATATTGTAAATGCACAAACAGTAATATCTCCACATTGCAAGGTGCAATTCTGAAATTTTTAGCTTTTTCCTGTTAATCCTAGCATGATAAAGAAGATTCAAAGAGAGTGAGATGCCAGCTCCTTTCATTCAGTCAGTAGCTTCAAACATTTCTGGTATATGAAAAACATGTTTTTCAATGGCAAAAATCAATGAATATTGTAAATGCACAAACAGTAATATCTCCACATTGCACGGTGCAATTCTGAAATTTTTAGCTTTTTCCTGTTAATCCTAGCATGATAAAGAAGATTCAAAGAGAGTGAGATGCCAGCTCCTTTCATTCAGTCAGTAGCTTCAAACATTTCTGGTATATGAAAAACATGTTTTTCAATGGCAAAAATCAATGAATATTGTAAATGCACAAACAGTAATATCTCCACATTGCACGGTGCAATTCTGAAATTTTTTGCTTTTTCCTGCTAATCCTAGCATGATAAAGAAGATTCAAAGAGAGTGAGATGCCAGCTCCTTTCATTCAGTCAGTAGCTTCAAACATTTCTGGTATATGAAAAACATGTTTTTCAATGGCAAAAATCAATGAATATTGTAAATGCACAAACAGTAATATCTCCACATTGCAAGGTGCAATTCTGAAATTTTTTGCTTTTTCCTGCTAATCCTAGCATGATAAAGAAGATTCAAAGAGAGTGAGATGCCAGCTCCTTTCATTCAGTCAGTAGCTTCAAACATTTCTGGACGTTTTTCAATGGCAAAAATCAATGAATATTGTAAATGCACAAACAGTAATATCTCCACATTGCACGGTGCAATTCTGAAATTTTTAGCTTTTTCCTGTTAATCCTAGCATGATAAAGAAGATTCAAAGAGAGTGAGATGCCAGCTCCTTTCATTCAGTCAGTAGCTTCAAACATTTCTGGTATATGAAAAACATGTTTTTCAATGGCAAAAATCAATGAATATTGTAAATGCACAAACAGTAATATCTCCACATTGCAAGGTGCAATTCTGAAATTTTTTGCTTTTTCCTGCTAATCCTAGCATGATAAAGAAGATTCAAAGAGAGTGAGATGCCAGCTCCTTTCATTCAGTCAGTAGCTTCAAACATTTCTGGACGTTTTTCAATGGCAAAAATCAATGAATATTGTAAATGCACAAACAGTAATATCTCCACATTGCAAGGTGCAATTCTGAAATTTTTAGCTTTTTCCTGTTAATCCTAGCATGATAAAGAAGATTCAAAGAGAGTGAGATGCCAGCTCCTTTCATTCAGTCAGTAGCTTCAAACATTTCTGGTATATGAAAAACATGTTTTTCAATGGCAAAAATCAATGAATATTGTAAATGCACAAACAGTAATATCTCCACATTGCACGGTGCAATTCTGAAATTTTTAGCTTTTTCCTGTTAATCCTAGCATGATAAAGAAGATTCAAAGAGAGTGAGATGCCAGCTCCTTTCATTCAGTCAGTAGCTTCAAACATTTCTGGTATATGAAAAACATGTTTTTCAATGGCAAAAATCAATGAATATTGTAAATGCACAAACAGTAATATCTCCACATTGCACGGTGCAATTCTGAAATTTTTAGCTTTTTCCTGTTAATCCTAGCATGATAAAGAAGATTCAAAGAGAGTGAGATGCCAGCTCCTTTCATTCAGTCAGTAGCTTCAAACATTTCTGGATGTTTTTCAATGGCAAAAATCAATGAATATTGTAAATGCACAAACAGTAATATCTCCACATTGCACGGTGCAATTCTGAAATTTTTTGCTTTTTCCTGCTAATCCTAGCATGATAAAGAAGATTCAAAGAGAGTGAGATGCCAGCTCCTTTCATTCAGTCAGTAGCTTCAAACATTTCTGGACGTTTTTCAATGGCAAAAATCAATGAATATTGTAAATGCACAAACAGTAATATCTCCACATTGCACGGTGCAATTCTGAAATTTTTAGCTTTTTCCTGTTAATCCTAGCATGATAAAGAAGATTCAAAGAGAGTGAGATGCCAGCTCCTTTCATTCAGTCAGTAGCTTCAAACATTTCTGGTATATGAAAAACATGTTTTTCAATGGCAAAAATCAATGAATATTGTAAATGCACAAACAGTAATATCTCCACATTGCACGGTGCAATTCTGAAATTTTTAGCTTTTTCCTGCTAATCCTAGCATGATAAAGAAGATTCAAAGAGAGTGAGATGCCAGCTCCTTTCATTCAGTCAGTAGCTTCAAACATTTCTGGTATATGAAAAACATGTTTTTCAATGGCAAAAATCAATGAATATTGTAAATGCACAAACAGTAATATCTCCACATTGCACGGTGCAATTCTGAAATTTTTTGCTTTTTCCTGTTAATCCTAGCATGATAAAGAAGATTCAAAGAGAGTGAGATGCCAGCTCCTTTCATTCAGTCAGTAGCTTCAAACATTTCTGGACGTTTTTCAATGGCAAAAATCAATGAATATTGTAAATGCACAAACAGTAATATCTCCACATTGCACGGTGCAATTCTGAAATTTTTAGCTTTTTCCTGTTAATCCTAGCATGATAAAGAAGATTCAAAGAGAGTGAGATGCCAGCTCCTTTCATTCAGTCAGTAGCTTCAAACATTTCTGGTATATAAAAAACATGTTTTTCAATGGCAAAAATCAATGAATATTGTAAATGCACAAACAGTAATATCTCCACATTGCACGGTGCAATTCTGAAATTTTTAGCTTTTTCCTGTTAATCCTAGCATGATAAAGAAGATTCAAAGAGAGTGAGATGCCAGCTCCTTTCATTCAGTCAGTAGCTTCAAACATTTCTGGACGTTTTTCAATGGCAAAAATCAATGAATATTGTAAATGCACAAACAGTAATATCTCCACATTGCAAGGTGCAATTCTGAAATTTTTAGCTTTTTCCTGCTAATCCTAGCATGATAAAGAAGATTCAAAGAGAGTGAGATGCCAGCTCCTTTCATTCAGTCAGTAGCTTCAAACATTTCTGGTATATGAAAAACATGTTTTTCAATGGCAAAAATCAATGAATATTGTAAATGCACAAACAGTAATATCTAAACATTGCAAGGTGCAATTCTGAAATTTTTAGCTTTTTCCTGTTAATCCTAGCATGATAAAGAAGATTCAAAGTGAGTGAGATGCCAGCTCCTTTCATTCAGTCAGTAGCTTCAAACATTTCTGGTATATGAAAAACATGTTTTTCAATGGCAAAAATCAATGAATATTGTAAATGCACAAACAGTAATATCTCCACATTGCAAGGTGCAATTCTGAAATTTTTAGCTTTTTCCTGTTAATCCTAGCATGATAAAGAAGATTCAAAGAGAGTGAGATGCCAGCTCCTTTCATTCAGTCAGTAGCTTCAAACATTTCTGGTATATGAAAAACATGTTTTTCAATGGCAAAAATCAATGAATATTGTAAATGCACAAACAGTAATATCTCCACATTGCAAGGTGCAATTCTGAAATTTTTAGCTTTTTCCTGTTAATCCTAGCATGATAAAGAAGATTCAAAGAGAGTGAGATGCCAGCTCCTTTCATTCAGTCAGTAGCTTCAAACATTTCTGGTATATGAAAAACATGTTTTTCAATGGCAAAAATCAATGAATATTGTAAATGCACAAACAGTAATATCTCCACATTGCACGGTGCAATTCTGAAATTTTTAGCTTTTTCCTGTTAATCCTAGCATGATAAAGAAGATTCAAAGAGAGTGAGATGCCAGCTCCTTTCATTCAGTCAGTAGCTTCAAACATTTCTGGTATATGAAAAACATGTTTTTCAATGGCAAAAATCAATGAATATTGTAAATGCACAAACAGTAATATCTCCACATTGCACGGTGCAATTCTGAAATTTTTTGCTTTTTCCTGCTAATCCTAGCATGATAAAGAAGATTCAAAGAGAGTGAGATGCCAGCTCCTTTCATTCAGTCAGTAGCTTCAAACATTTCTGGTATATGAAAAACATGTTTTTCAATGGCAAAAATCAATGAATATTGTAAATGCACAAACAGTAATATCTCCACATTGCACGGTGCAATTCTGAAATTTTTAGCTTTTTCCTGTTAATCCTAGCATGATAAAGAAGATTCAAAGAGAGTGAGATGCCAGCTCCTTTCATTCAGTCAGTAGCTTCAAACATTTCTGGTATATGAAAAACATGTTTTTCAATGGCAAAAATCAATGAATATTGTAAATGCACAAACAGTAATATCTCCACATTGCACGGTGCAATTCTGAAATTTTTAGCTTTTTCCTGCTAATCCTAGCATGATAAAGAAGATTCAAAGAGAGTGAGATGCCAGCTCCTTTCATTCAGTCAGTAGCTTCAAACATTTCTGGACGTTTTTCAACGGCAAAAATCAATGAATATTGTAAATGCACAAACAGTAATATCTCCACATTGCACGGTGCAATTCTGAAATTTTTAGCTTTTTCCTGTTAATCCTAGCATGATAAAGAAGATTCAAAGAGAGTGAGATGCCAGCTCCTTTCATTCAGTCAGTAGCTTCAAACATTTCTGGTATATGAAAAACATGTTTTTCAATGGCAAAAATCAATGAATATTGTAAATGCACAAACAGTAATATCTCCACATTGCACGGTGCAATTCTGAAATTTTTAGCTTTTTCCTGCTAATCCTAGCATGATAAAGAAGATTCAAAGAGAGTGAGATGCCAGCTCCTTTCATTCAGTCAGTAGCTTCAAACATTTCTGGTATATGAAAAACATGTTTTTCAATGGCAAAAATCAATGAATATTGTAAATGCACAAACAGTAATATCTCCACATTGCACGGTGCAATTCTGAAATTTTTTGCTTTTTCCTGTTAATCCTAGCATGATAAAGAAGATTCAAAGAGAGTGAGATGCCAGCTCCTTTCATTCAGTCAGTAGCTTCAAACATTTCTGGACGTTTTTCAATGGCAAAAATCAATGAATATTGTAAATGCACAAACAGTAATATCTCCACATTGCACGGTGCAATTCTGAAATTTTTAGCTTTTTCCTGTTAATCCTAGCATGATAAAGAAGATTCAAAGAGAGTGAGATGCCAGCTCCTTTCATTCAGTCAGTAGCTTCAAACATTTCTGGTATATGAAAAACATGTTTTTCAATGGCAAAAATCAATGAATATTGTAAATGCACAAACAGTAATATCTCCACATTGCACGGTGCAATTCTGAAATTTTTAGCTTTTTCCTGTTAATCCTAGCATGATAAAGAAGATTCAAAGAGAGTGAGATGCCAGCTCCTTTCATTCAGTCAGTAGCTTCAAACATTTCTGGACGTTTTTCAATGGCAAAAATCAATGAATATTGTAAATGCACAAACAGTAATATCTCCACATTGCAAGGTGCAATTCTGAAATTTTTAGCTTTTTCCTGCTAATCCTAGCATGATAAAGAAGATTCAAAGAGAGTGAGATGCCAGCTCCTTTCATTCAGTCAGTAGCTTCAAACATTTCTGGTATATGAAAAACATGTTTTTCAATGGCAAAAATCAATGAATATTGTAAATGCACAAACAGTAATATCTCCACATTGCAAGGTGCAATTCTGAAATTTTTAGCTTTTTCCTGTTAATCCTAGCATGATAAAGAAGATTCAAAGAGAGTGAGATGCCAGCTCCTTTCATTCAGTCAGTAGCTTCAAACATTTCTGGTATATGAAAAACATGTTTTTCAATGGCAAAAATCAATGAATATTGTAAATGCACAAACAGTAATATCTCCACATTGCAAGGTGCAATTCTGAAATTTTTAGCTTTTTCCTGTTAATCCTAGCATGATAAAGAAGATTCAAAGAGAGTGAGATGCCAGCTCCTTTCATTCAGTCAGTAGCTTCAAACATTTCTGGTATATGAAAAACATGTTTTTCAATGGCAAAAATCAATGAATATTGTAAATGCACAAACAGTAATATCTCCACATTGCAAGGTGCAATTCTGAAATTTTTAGCTTTTTCCTGTTAATCCTAGCATGATAAAGAAGATTCAAAGACAGTGAGATGCCAGCTCCTTTCATTCAGTCAGTAGCTTCAAACATTTCTGGTATATGAAAAACATGTTTTTCAATGGCAAAAATCAATGAATATTGTAAATGCACAAACAGTAATATCTCCACATTGCACGGTGCAATTCTGAAATTTTTAGCTTTTTCCTGTTAATAGTAGCATGATAAAGAAGATTCAAAGAGAGTGAGATGCCAGCTCCTTTCATTCAGTCAGTAGCTTCAAACATTTCTGGTATATGAAAAACATGTTTTTCAATGGCAAAAATCAATGAATATTGTAAATGCACAAACAGTAATATCTCCACATTGCACGGTGCAATTCTGAAATTTTTTGCTTTTTCCTGCTAATCCTAGCATGATAAAGAAGATTCAAAGAGAGTGAGATGCCAGCTCCTTTCATTCAGTCAGTAGCTTCAAACATTTCTGGTATATGAAAAACATGTTTTTCAATGGCAAAAATCAATGAATATTGTAAATGCACAAACAGTAATATCTCCACATTGCACGGTGCAATTCTGAAATTTTTTGCTTTTTCCTGCTAATCCTAGCATGATAAAGAAGATTCAAAGAGAGTGAGATGCCAGCTCCTTTCATTCAGTCAGTAGCTTCAAACATTTCTGGTATATGAAAAACATGTTTTTCAATGGCAAAAATCAATGAATATTGTAAATGCACAAACAGTAATATCTCCACATTGCACGGTGCAATTCTGAAATTTTTAGCTTTTTCCTGTTAATCCTAGCATGATAAAGAAGATTCAAAGAGAGTGAGATGCCAGCTCCTTTCATTCAGTCAGTAGCTTCAAACATTTCTGGTATATGAAAAACATGTTTTTCAATGGCAAAAATCAATGAATATTGTAAATGCACAAACAGTAATATCTCCACATTGCACGGTGCAATTCTGAAATTTTTAGCTTTTTCCTGCTAATCCTAGCATGATAAAGAAGATTCAAAGAGAGTGAGATGCCAGCTCCTTTCATTCAGTCAGTAGCTTCAAACATTTCTGGTATATGAAAAACATGTTTTTCAATGGCAAAAATCAATGAATATTGTAAATGCACAAACAGTAATATCTCCACATTGCAAGGTGCAATTCTGAAATTTTTAGCTTTTTCCTGTTAATCCTAGCATGATAAAGAAGATTCAAAGAGAGTGAGATGCCAGCTCCTTTCATTCAGTCAGTAGCTTCAAACATTTCTGGTATATGAAAAACATGTTTTTCAATGGCAAAAATCAATGAATATTGTAAATGCACAAACAGTAATATCTCCACATTGCACGGTGCAATTCTGAAATTTTTAGCTTTTTCCTGCTAATCCTAGCATGATAAAGAAGATTCAAAGAGAGTGAGATGCCAGCTCCTTTCATTCAGTCAGTAGCTTCAAACATTTCTGGACGTTTTTCAATGGCAAAAATCAATGAATATTGTAAATGCACAAACAGTAATATCTCCACATTGCAAGGTGCAATTCTGAAATTTTTTGCTTTTTCCTGCTAATCCTAGCATGATAAAGAAGATTCAAAGAGAGTGAGATGCCAGCTCCTTTCATTCAGTCAGTAGCTTCAAACATTTCTGGACGTTTTTCAATGGCAAAAATCAATGAATATTGTAAATGCACAAACAGTAATATCTCCACATTGCACGGTGCAATTCTGAAATTTTTAGCTTTTTCCTGTTAATCCTAGCATGATAAAGAAGATTCAAAGAGAGTGAGATGCCAGCTCCTTTCATTCAGTCAGTAGCTTCAAACATTTCTGGTATATGAAAAACATGTTTTTCAATGGCAAAAATCAATGAATATTGTAAATGCACAAACAGTAATATCTCCACATTGCACGGTGCAATTCTGAAATTTTTAGCTTTTTCCTGCTAATCCTAGCATGATAAAGAAGATTCAAAGAGAGTGAGATGCCAGCTCCTTTCATTCAGTCAGTAGCTTCAAACATTTCTGGTATATGAAAAACATGTTTTTCAATGGCAAAAATCAATGAATATTGTAAATGCACAAACAGTAATATCTCCACATTGCACGGTGCAATTCTGAAATTTTTAGCTTTTTCCTGTTAATCCTAGCATGATAAAGAAGATTCAAAGAGAGTGAGATGCCAGCTCCTTTCATTCAGTCAGTAGCTTCAAACATTTCTGGACGTTTTTCAATGGCAAAAATCAATGAATATTGTAAATGCACAAACAGTAATATCTCCACATTGCAAGGTGCAATTCTGAAATTTTTAGCTTTTTCCTGCTAATCCTAGCATGATAAAGAAGATTCAAAGAGAGTGAGATGCCAGCTCCTTTCATTCAGTCAGTAGCTTCAAACATTTCTGGTATATGAAAAACATGTTTTTCAATGGCAAAAATCAATGAATATTGTAAATGCACAAACAGTAATATCTCCACATTGCAAGGTGCAATTCTGAAATTTTTAGCTTTTTCCTGTTAATCCTAGCATGATAAAGAAGATTCAAAGAGAGTGAGATGCCAGCTCCTTTCATTCAGTCAGTAGCTTCAAACATTTCTGGTATATGAAAAACATGTTTTTCAATGGCAAAAATCAATGAATATTGTAAATGCACAAACAGTAATATCTCCACATTGCAAGGTGCAATTCTGAAATTTTTAGCTTTTTCCTGTTAATCCTAACATGATAAAGAAGATTCAAAGAGAGTGAGATGCCAGCTCCTTTCATTCAGTCAGTAGCTTCAAACATTTCTGGTATATGAAAAACATGTTTTTCAATGGCAAAAATCAATGAATATTGTAAATGCACAAACAGTAATATCTCCACATTGCAAGGTGCAATTCTGAAATTTTTAGCTTTTTCCTGTTAATCCTAGCATGATAAAGAAGATTCAAAGAGAGTGAGATGCCAGCTCCTTTCATTCAGTCAGTAGCTTCAAACATTTCTGGTATATGAAAAACATGTTTTTCAATGGCAAAAATCAATGAATATTGTAAATGCACAAACAGTAATATCTCCACATTGCACGGTGCAATTCTGAAATTTTTAGCTTTTTCCTGTTAATCCTAGCATGATAAAGAAGATTCAAAGAGAGTGAGATGCCAGCTCCTTTCATTCAGTCAGTAGCTTCAAACATTTCTGGACGTTTTTCAATGGCAAAAATCAATGAATATTGTAAATGCACAAACAGTAATATCTCCACATTGCAAGGTGCAATTCTGAAATTTTTAGCTTTTTCCTGCTAATCCTAGCATGATAAAGAAGATTCAAAGAGAGTGAGATGCCAGCTCCTTTCATTCAGTCAGTAGCTTCAAACATTTCTGGTATATGAAAAACATGTTTTTCAATGGCAAAAATCAATGAATATTGTAAATGCACAAACAGTAATATCTCCACATTGCAAGGTGCAATTCTGAAATTTTTAGCTTTTTCCTGTTAATCCTAGCATGATAAAGAAGATTCAAAGAGAGTGAGATGCCAGCTCCTTTCATTCAGTCAGTAGCTTCAAACATTTCTGGTATATGAAAAACATGTTTTTCAATGGCAAAAATCAATGAATATTGTAAATGCACAAACAGTAATATCTCCACATTGCAAGGTGCAATTCTGAAATTTTTAGCTTTTTCCTGTTAATCCTAGCATGATAAAGAAGATTCAAAGAGAGTGAGATGCCAGCTCCTTTCATTCAGTCAGTAGCTTCAAACATTTCTGGTATATGAAAAACATGTTTTTCAATGGCAAAAATCAATGAATATTGTAAATGCACAAACAGTAATATCTCCACATTGCACGGTGCAATTCTGAAATTTTTAGCTTTTTCCTGTTAATCCTAGCATGATAAAGAAGATTCAAAGAGAGTGAGATGCCAGCTCCTTTCATTCAGTCAGTAGCTTCAAACATTTCTGGACGTTTTTCAATGGCAAAAATCAATGAATATTGTAAATGCACAAACAGTAATATCTCCACATTGCAAGGTGCAATTCTGAAATTTTTAGCTTTTTCCTGCTAATCCTAGCATGATAAAGAAGATTCAAAGAGAGTGAGATGCCAGCTCCTTTCATTCAGTCAGTAGCTTCAAACATTTCTGGTATATGAAAAACATGTTTTTCAATGGCAAAAATCAATGAATATTGTAAATGCACAAACAGTAATATCTCCACATTGCAAGGTGCAATTCTGAAATTTTTAGCTTTTTCCTGTTAATCCTAGCATGATAAAGAAGATTCAAAGAGAGTGAGATGCCAGCTCCTTTCATTCAGTCAGTAGCTTCAAACATTTCTGGTATATGAAAAACATGTTTTTCAATGGCAAAAATCAATGAATATTGTAAATGCACAAACAGTAATATCTCCACATTGCAAGGTGCAATTCTGAAATTTTTAGCTTTTTCCTGTTAATCCTAGCATGATAAAGAAGATTCAAAGAGAGTGAGATGCCAGCTCCTTTCATTCAGTCAGTAGCTTCAAACATTTCTGGTATATAAAAAACATGTTTTTCAATGGCAAAAATCAATGAATATTGTAAATGCACAAACAGTAATATCTCCACATTGCAAGGTGCAATTCTGAAATTTTTAGCTTTTTCCTGTTAATCCTAGCATGATAAAGAAGATTCAAAGAGAGTGAGATGCCAGCTCCTTTCATTCAGTCAGTAGCTTCAAACATTTCTGGTATATGAAAAACATGTTTTTCAATGGCAAAAATCAATGAATATTGTAAATGCACAAACAGTAATATCTCCACATTGCACGGTGCAATTCTGAATTTTTTTGCTTTTTCCTGCTAATCCTAGCATGATAAAGAAGATTCAAAGAGAGTGAGATGCCAGCTCCTTTCATTCAGTCAGTAGCTTCAAACATTTCTGGTATATGAAAAACATGTTTTTCAATGGCAAAAATCAATGAATATTGTAAATGCACAAACAGTAATATCTCCACATTGCACGGTGCAATTCTGAAATTTTTTGCTTTTTCCTGTTAATCCTAGCATGATAAAGAAGATTCAAAGAGAGTGAGATGCCAGCTCCTTTCATTCAGTCAGTAGCTTCAAACATTTCTGGACGTTTTTCAATGGCAAAAATCAATGAATATTGTAAATGCACAAACAGTAATATCTCCACATTGCACGGTGCAATTCTGAAATTTTTAGCTTTTTCCTGTTAATCCTAGCATGATAAAGAAGATTCAAAGAGAGTGAGATGCCAGCTCCTTTCATTCAGTCAGTAGCTTCAAACATTTCTGGTATATGAAAAACATGTTTTTCAATGGCAAAAATCAATGAATATTGTAAATGCACAAACAGTAATATCTCCACATTGCACGGTGCAATTCTGAAATTTTTAGCTTTTTCCTGTTAATCCTAGCATGATAAAGAAGATTCAAAGAGAGTGAGATGCCAGCTCCTTTCATTCAGTCAGTAGCTTCAAACATTTCTGGACGTTTTTCAATGGCAAAAATCAATGAATATTGTAAATGCACAAACAGTAATATCTCCACATTGCAAGGTGCAATTCTGAAATTTTTAGCTTTTTCCTGCTAATCCTAGCATGATAAAGAAGATTCAAAGAGAGAGAGATGCCAGCTCCTTTCTTTCAGTCAGTAGCTTCAAACATTTCTGGTATATGAAAAACATGTTTTTCAATGGCAAAAATCAATGAATATTGTAAATGCACAAACAGTAATATCTCCACATTGCAAGGTGCAATTCTGAAATTTTTAGCTTTTTCCTGTTAATCCTAGCATGATAAAGAAGATTCAAAGAGAGTGAGATGCCAGCTCCTTTCATTCAGTCAGTAGCTTCAAACATTTCTGGTATATGAAAAACATGTTTTTCAATGGCAAAAATCAATGAATATTGTAAATGCACAAACAGTAATATCTCCACATTGCAAGGTGCAATTCTGAAATTTTTAGCTTTTTCCTGTTAATCCTAGCATGATAAAGAAGATTCAAAGAGAGTGAGATGCCAGCTCCTTTCATTCAGTCAGTAGCTTCAAACATTTCTGGTATATGAAAAACATGTTTTTCAATGGCAAAAATCAATGAATATTGTAAATGCACAAACAGTAATATCTCCACATTGCAAGGTGCAATTCTGAAATTTTTAGCTTTTTCCTGTTAATCCTAGCATGATAAAGAAGATTCAAAGAGAGTGAGATGCCAGCTCCTTTCATTCAGTCAGTAGCTTCAAACATTTCTGGTATATGAAAAACATGTTTTTCAATGGCAAAAATCAATGAATATTGTAAATGCACAAACAGTAATATCTCCACATTGCACGGTGCAATTCTGAAATTTTTAGCTTTTTCCTGTTAATCCTAGCATGATAAAGAAGATTCAAAGAGAGTGAGATGCCAGCTCCTTTCATTCAGTCAGTAGCTTCAAACATTTCTGGTATATGAAAAACATGTTTTTCAATGGCAAAAATCAATGAATATTGTAAATGCACAAACAGTAATATCTCCACATTGCACGGTGCAATTCTGAAATTTTTTGCTTTTTCCTGCTAATCCTAGCATGATAAAGAAGATTCAAAGAGAGTGAGATGCCAGCTCCTTTCATTCAGTCAGTAGCTTCAAACATTTCTGGTATATGAAAAACATGTTTTTCAATGGCAAAAATCAATGAATATTGTAAATGCACAAACAGTAATATCTCCACATTGCACGGTGCAATTCTGAATTTTTTTGCTTTTTCCTGCTAATCCTAGCATGATAAAGAAGATTCAAAGAGAGTGAGATGCCAGCTCCTTTCATTCAGTCAGTAGCTTCAAACATTTCTGGTATATGAAAAACATGTTTTTCAATGGCAAAAATCAATGAATATTGTAAATGCACAAACAGTAATATCTCCACATTGCACGGTGCAATTCTGAAATTTTTAGCTTTTTCCTGTTAATCCTAGCATGATAAAGAAGATTCAAAGAGAGTGAGATGCCAGCTCCTTTCATTCAGTCAGTAGCTTCAAACATTTCTGGTATATGAAAAACATGTTTTTCAATGGCAAAAATCAATGAATATTGTAAATGCACAAACAGTAATATCTCCACATTGCACGGTGCAATTCTGAAATTTTTAGCTTTTTCCTGCTAATCCTAGCATGATAAAGAAGATTCAAAGAGAGTGAGATGCCAGCTCCTTTCATTCAGTCAGTAGCTTCAAACATTTCTGGTATATGAAAAACATGTTTTTCAATGGCAAAAATCAATGAATATTGTAAATGCACAAACCGTAATATCTCCACATTGCAAGGTGCAATTCTGAAATTTTTAGCTTTTTCCTGTTAATCCTAGCATGATAAAGAAGATTCAAAGAGAGTGAGATGCCAGCTCCTTTCATTCAGTCAGTAGCTTCAAACATTTCTGGTATATGAAAAACATGTTTTTCAATGGCAAAAATCAATGAATATTGTAAATGCACAAACAGTAATATCTCCACATTGCACGGTGCAATTCTGAAATTTTTAGCTTTTTCCTGCTAATCCTAGCATGATAAAGAAGATTCAAAGAGAGTGAGATGCCAGCTCCTTTCATTCAGTCAGTAGCTTCAAACATTTCTGGACGTTTTTCAATGGCAAAAATCAATGAATATTGTAAATGCACAAACAGTAATATCTCCACATTGCATGGTGCAATTCTGAAATTTTTTGCTTTTTCCTGCTAATCCTAGCATGATAAAGAAGATTCAAAGAGAGTGAGATGCCAGCTCCTTTCATTCAGTCAGTAGCTTCAAACATTTCTGGACGTTTTTCAATGGCAAAAATCAATGAATATTGTAAATGCACAAACAGTAATATCTCCACATTGCACGGTGCAATTCTGAAATTTTTAGCTTTTTCCTGTTAATCCTAGCATGATAAAGAAGATTCAAAGAGAGTGAGATGCCAGCTCCTTTCATTCAGTCAGTAGCTTCAAACATTTCTGGTATATGAAAAACATGTTTTTCAATGGCAAAAATCAATGAATATTGTAAATGCACAAACAGTAATATCTCCACATTGCACGGTGCAATTCTGAAATTTTTAGCTTTTTCCTGCTAATCCTAGCATGATAAAGAAGATTCAAAGAGAGTGAGATGCCAGCTCCTTTCATTCAGTCAGTAGCTTCAAACATTTCTGGTATATGAAAAACATGTTTTTCAATGGCAAAAATCAATGAATATTGTAAATGCACAAACAGTAATATCTCCACATTGCACGGTGCAATTCTGAAATTTTTTGCTTTTTCCTGTTAATCCTAGCATGATAAAGAAGATTCAAAGAGAGTGAGATGCCAGCTCCTTTCATTCAGTCAGTAGCTTCAAACATTTCTGGACGTTTTTCAATGGCAAAAATCAATGAATATTGTAAATGCACAAACAGTAATATCTCCACATTGCACGGTGCAATTCTGAAATTTTTTGCTTTTTCCTGTTAATCCTAGCATGATAAAGAAGATTCAAAGAGAGTGAGATGCCAGCTCCTTTCATTCAGTCAGTAGCTTCAAACATTTCTGGTATATGAAAAACATGTTTTTCAATGGCAAAAATCAATGAATATTGTAAATGCACAAACAGTAATATCTCCACATTGCACGGTGCAATTCTGAAATTTTTAGCTTTTTCCTGTTAATCCTAGCATGATAAAGAAGATTCAAAGAGAGTGAGATGCCAGCTCCTTTCATTCAGTCAGTAGCTTCAAACATTTCTGGACGTTTTTCAATGGCAAAAATCAATGAATATTGTAAATGCACAAACAGTAATATCTCCACATTGCAAGGTGCAATTCTGAAATTTTTAGCTTTTTCCTGCTAATCCTAGCATGATAAAGAAGATTCAAAGAGAGTGAGATGCCAGCTCCTTTCATTCAGTCAGTAGCTTCAAACATTTCTGGTATATGAAAAACATGTTTTTCAATGGCAAAAATCAATGAATATTGTAAATGCACAAACAGTAATATCTCCACATTGCAAGGTGCAATTCTGAAATTTTTAGCTTTTTCCTGTTAATCCTAGCATGATAAAGAAGATTCAAAGAGAGTGAGATGCCAGCTCCTTTCATTCAGTCAGTAGCTTCAAACATTTCTGGTATATGAAAAACATGTTTTTCAATGGCAAAAATCAATGAATATTGTAAATGCACAAACAGTAATATCTCCACATTGCAAGGTGCAATTCTGAAATTTTTAGCTTTTTCCTGTTAATCCTAGCATGATAAAGAAGATTCAAAGAGAGTGAGATGCCAGCTCCTTTCATTCAGTCAGTAGCTTCAAACATTTCTGGTATATGAAAAACATGTTTTTCAATGGCAAAAATCAATGAATATTGTAAATGCACAAACAGTAATATCTCCACATTGCAAGGTGCAATTCTGAAATTTTTAGCTTTTTCCTGTTAATCCTAGCATGATAAAGAAGATTCAAAGAGAGTGAGATGCCAGCTCCTTTCATTCAGTCAGTAGCTTCAAACATTTCTGGTATATGAAAAACATGTTTTTCAATGGCAAAAATCAATGAATATTGTAAATGCACAAACAGTAATATCTCCACATTGCACGGTGCAATTCTGAAATTTTTAGCTTTTTCCTGTTAATCCTAGCATGATAAAGAAGATTCAAAGAGAGTGAGATGCCAGCTCCTTTCATTCAGTCAGTAGCTTCAAACATTTCTGGTATATGAAAAACATGTTTTTCAATGGCAAAAATCAATGAATATTGTAAATGCACAAACAGTAATATCTCCACATTGCACGGTGCAATTCTGAAATTTTTTGCTTTTTCCTGCTAATCCTAGCATGATAAAGAAGATTCAAAGAGAGTGAGATGCCAGCTCCTTTCATTCAGTCAGTAGCTTCAAACATTTCTGGTATATGAAAAACATGTTTTTCAATGGCAAAAATCAATGAATATTGTAAATGCACAAACAGTAATATCTCCACATTGCACGGTGCAATTCTGAAATTTTTTGCTTTTTCCTGCTAATCCTAGCATGATAAAGAAGATTCAAAGAGAGTGAGATGCCAGCTCCTTTCATTCAGTCAGTAGCTTCAAACATTTCTGGTATATGAAAAACATGTTTTTCAATGGCAAAAATCAATGAATATTGTAAATGCACAAACAGTAATATCTCCACATTGCACGGTGCAATTCTGAAATTTTTAGCTTTTTCCTGTTAATCCTAGCATGATAAAGAAGATTCAAAGAGAGTGAGATGCCAGCTCCTTTCATTCAGTCAGTAGCTTCAAACATTTCTGGTATATGAAAAACATGTTTTTCAATGGCAAAAATCAATGAATATTGTAAATGCACAAACAGTAATATCTCCACATTGCACGGTGCAATTCTGAAATTTTTAGCTTTTTCCTGCTAGTCCTAGCATGATAAAGAAGATTCAAAGAGAGTGAGATGCCAGCTCCTTTCATTCAGTCAGTAGCTTCAAACATTTCTGGTATATGAAAAACATGTTTTTCAATGGCAAAAATCAATGAATATTGTAAATGCACAAACAGTAATATCTCCACATTGCAAGGTGCAATTCTGAAATTTTTAGCTTTTTCCTGTTAATCCTAGCATGATAAAGAAGATTCAAAGAGAGTGAGATGCCAGCTCCTTTCATTCAGTCAGTAGCTTCAAACATTTCTGGTATATGAAAAACATGTTTTTCAATGGCAAAAATCAATGAATATTGTAAATGCACAAACAGTAATATCTCCACATTGCACGGTGCAATTCTGAAATTTTTAGCTTTTTCCTGCTAATCCTAGCATGATAAAGAAGATTCAAAGAGAGTGAGATGCCAGCTCCTTTCATTCAGTCAGTAGCTTCAAACATTTCTGGACGTTTTTCAATGGCAAAAATCAATGAATATTGTAAATGCACAAACAGTAATATCTCCACATTGCAAGGTGCAATTCTGAAATTTTTTGCTTTTTCCTGCTAATCCTAGCATGATAAAGAAGATTCAAAGAGAGTGAGATGCCAGCTCCTTTCATTCAGTCAGTAGCTTCAAACATTTCTGGTATATGAAAAACATGTTTTTCAATGGCAAAAATCAATGAATATTGTAAATGCACAAACAGTAATATCTCCACATTGCACGGTGCAATTCTGAAATTTTTAGCTTTTTCCTGTTAATCCTAGCATGATAAAGAAGATTCAAAGAGAGTGAGATGCCAGCTCCTTTCATTCAGTCAGTAGCTTCAAACATTTCTGGTATATGAAAAACATGTTTTTCAATGGCAAAAATCAATGAATATTGTAAATGCACAAACAGTAATATCTCCACATTGCACGGTGCAATTCTGAAATTTTTAGCTTTTTCCTGCTAATCCTAGCATGATAAAGAAGATTCAAAGAGAGTGAGATGCCAGCTCCTTTCATTCAGTCAGTAGCTTCAAACATTTCTGGACGTTTTTCAATGGCAAAAATCAATGAATATTGTAAATGCACAAACAGTAATATCTCCACATTGCAAGGTGCAATTCTGAAATTTTTAGCTTTTTCCTGTTAATCCTAGCATGATAAAGAAGATTCAAAGAGAGTGAGATGCCAGCTCCTTTCATTCAGTCAGTAGCTTCAAACATTTCTGGTATATGAAAAACATGTTTTTCAATGGCAAAAATCAATGAATATTGTAAATGCACAAACAGTAATATCTCCACATTGCACGGTGCAATTCTGAAATTTTTTGCTTTTTCCTGCTAATCCTAGCATGATAAAGAAGATTCAAAGAGAGTGAGATGCCAGCTCCTTTCATTCAGTCAGTAGCTTCAAACATTTCTGGACGTTTTTCAATGGCAAAAATCAATGAATATTGTAAATGCACAAACAGTAATATCTCCACATTGCACGGTGCAATTCTGAAATTTTTTGCTTTTTCCTGTTAATCCTAGCATGATAAAGAAGATTCAAAGAGAGTGAGATGCCAGCTCCTTTCATTCAGTCAGTAGCTTCAAACATTTCTGGTATATGAAAAACATGTTTTTCAATGGCAAAAATCAATGAATATTGTAAATGCACAAACAGTAATATCTCCACATTGCAAGGTGCAATTCTGAAATTTTTAGCTTTTTCCTGTTAATCCTAGCATGATAAAGAAGATTCAAAGAGAGTGAGATGCCAGCTCCTTTCATTCAGTCAGTAGCTTCAAACATTTCTGGTATATGAAAAACATGTTTTTCAATGGCAAAAATCAATGAATATTGTAAATGCACAAAGAGTAATATCTCCACATTGCACGGTGCAATTCTGAAATTTTTTGCTTTTTCCTGCTAATCCTAGCATGATAAAGAAGATTCAAAGAGAGTGAGATGTCAGCTCCTTTCATTCAGTCAGTGGCTTCAAACATTTCTGGTATATGAAAAACATGTTTTTCAATGGCAAAAATCAATGAATATTGTAAATGCACAAACAGTAATATCTCCACATTGCACGGTGCAATTCTGAAATTTTTAGCTTTTTCCTGTTAATCCTAGCATGATAAAGAAGATTCAAAGAGAGTGAGATGCCAGCTCCTTTCATTCAGTCAGTAGCTTCAAACATTTCTGGTATATGAAAAACATGTTTTTCAATGGCAAAAATCAATGAATATTGTAAATGCACAAACAGTAATATCTCCACATTGCAAGGTGCAATTCTGAAATTTTTAGCTTTTTCCTGCTAATCCTAGCATGATAAAGAAGATTCAAAGAGAGTGAGATGCCAGCTCCTTTCATTCAGTCAGTAGCTTCAAACATTTCTGGACGTTTTTCAATGGCAAAAATCAATGAATATTGTAAATGCACAAACAGTAATATCTCCACATTGCACGGTGCAATTCTGAAATTTTTAGCTTTTTCCTGCTATTCCTAGCATGATAAAGAAGATTCAAAGAGAGTGAGATGCCAGCTCCTTTCATTCAGTCAGTAGCTTCAAACATTTCTGGTATATGAAAAACATGTTTTTCAATGGCAAAAATCAATGAATATTGTAAATGCACAAACAGTAATATCTCCACATTGCACGGTGCAATTCTGAAATTTTTAGCTTTTTCCTGTTAATCCTAGCATGATAAAGAAGATTCAAAGAGAGTGAGATGCCAGCTCCTTTCATTCAGTCAGTAGCTTCAAACATTTCTGGTATATGAAAAACATGTTTTTCAATGGCAAAAATCAATGAATATTGTAAATGCACAAACAGTAATATCTCCACATTGCACGGTGCAATTCTGAAATTTTTTGCTTTTTCCTGCTAATCCTAGCATGATAAAGAAGATTCAAAGAGAGTGAGATGCCAGCTCCTTTCATTCAGTCAGTAGCTTCAAACATTTCTGGACGTTTTTCAATGGCAAAAATCAATGAATATTGTAAATGCACAAACAGTAATATCTCCACATTGCAAGGTGCAATTCTGAAATTTTTAGCTTTTTCCTGTTAATCCTAGCATGATAAAGAAGATTCAAAGAGAGTGAGATGCCAGCTCCTTTCATTCAGTCAGTAGCTTCAAACATTTCTGGTATATGAAAAACATGTTTTTCAATGGCAAAAATCAATGAATATTGTAAATGCACAAACAGTAATATCTCCACATTGCAAGGTGCAATTCTGAAATTTTTTGCTTTTTCCTGCTAATCCTAGCATGATAAAGAAGATTCAAAGAGAGTGAGATGCCAGCTCCTTTCATTCAGTCAGTAGCTTCAAACATTTCTGGACGTTTTTCAATGGCAAAAATCAATGAATATTGTAAATGCACAAACAGTAATATCTCCACATTGCAAGGTGCAATTCTGAAATTTTTTGCTTTTTCCTGCTAATCCTAGCATGATAAAGAAGATTCAAAGAGAGTGAGATGCCAGCTCCTTTCATTCAGTCAGTAGCTTCAAACATTTCTGGTATATGAAAAACATGTTTTTCAATGGCAAAAATCAATGAATATTGTAAATGCACAAACAGTAATATCTCCACATTGCACGGTGCAATTCTGAAATTTTTAGCTTTTTCCTGTTAATCCTAGCATGATAAAGAAGATTCAAAGAGAGTGAGATGCCAGCTCCTTTCATTCAGTCAGTAGCTTCAAACATTTCTGGTATATGAAAAACATGTTTTTCAATGGCAAAAATCAATGAATATTGTAAATGCACAAACAGTAATATCTCCACATTGCACGGTGCAATTCTGAAATTTTTAGCTTTTTCCTGCTAATCCTAGCATGATAAAGAAGATTCAAAGAGAGTGAGATGCCAGCTCCTTTCATTCAGTCAGTAGCTTCAAACATTTCTGGTATATGAAAAACATGTTTTTCAATGGCAAAAATCAATGAATATTGTAAATGCACAAACAGTAATATCTCCACATTGCACGGTGCAATTCTGAAATTTTTAGCTTTTTCCTGTTAATCCTAGCATGATAAAGAAGATTCAAAGAGAGTGAGATGCCAGCTCCTTTCATTCAGTCAGTAGCTTCAAACATTTCTGGACGTTTTTCAATGGCAAAAATCAATGAATATTGTAAATGCACAAACAGTAATATCTCCACATTGCAAGGTGCAATTCTGAAATTTTTTGCTTTTTCCTGTTAATCCTAGCATGATAAAGAAGATTCAAAGAGAGAGAGATGCCAGCTCCTTTCATTCAGTCAGTAGCTTCAAACATTTCTGGTATATGAAAAACATGTTTTTCAATGGCAAAAATCAATGAATATTGTAAATGCACAAACAGTAATATCTCCACATTGCACGGTGCAATTCTGAAATTTTTTGCTTTTTCCTGCTAATCCTAGCATGATAAAGAAGATTCAAAGAGAGTGAGATGCCAGCTCCTTTCATTCAGTCAGTAGCTTCAAACATTTCTGGTATATGAAAAACATGTTTTTCAATGGCAAAAATCAATGAATATTGTAAATGCACAAACAGTAATATCTCCACATTGCACGGTGCAATTCTGAAATTTTTAGCTTTTTCCTGTTAATCCTAGCATGATAAAGAAGATTCAAAGAGAGTGAGATGCCAGCTCCTTTCATTCAGTCAGTAGCTTCAAACATTTCTGGTATATGAAAAACATGTTTTTCAATGGCAAAAATCAATGAATATTGTAAATGCACAAACAGTAATATCTCCACATTGCAAGGTGCAATTCTGAAATTTTTAGCTTTTTCCTGCTAATCCTAGCATGATAAAGAAGATTCAAAGAGAGTGAGATGCCAGCTCCTTTCATTCAGTCAGTAGCTTCAAACATTTCTGGACGTTTTTCAATGGCAAAAATCAATGAATATTGTAAATGCACAAACAGTAATATCTCCACATTGCACGGTGCAATTCTGAAATTTTTAGCTTTTTCCTGCTATTCCTAGCATGATAAAGAAGATTCAAAGAGAGTGAGATGCCAGCTCCTTTCATTCAGTCAGTAGCTTCAAACATTTCTGGTATATGAAAAACATGTTTTTCAATGGCAAAAATCAATGAATATTGTAAATGCACAAACAGTAATATCTCCACATTGCACGGTGCAATTCTGAAATTTTTAGCTTTTTCCTGTTAATCCTAGCATGATAAAGAAGATTCAAAGAGAGTGAGATGCCAGCTCCTTTCATTCAGTCAGTAGCTTCAAACATTTCTGGTATATGAAAAACATGTTTTTCAATGGCAAAAATCAATGAATATTGTAAATGCACAAACAGTAATATCTCCACATTGCACGGTGCAATTCTGAAATTTTTTGCTTTTTCCTGCTAATCCTAGCATGATAAAGAAGATTCAAAGAGAGTGAGATGCCAGCTCCTTTCATTCAGTCAGTAGCTTCAAACATTTCTGGACGTTTTTCAATGGCAAAAATCAATGAATATTGTAAATGCACAAACAGTAATATCTCCACATTGCAAGGTGCAATTCTGAAATTTTTAGCTTTTTCCTGTTAATCCTAGCATGATAAAGAAGATTCAAAGAGAGTGAGATGCCAGCTCCTTTCATTCAGTCAGTAGCTTCAAACATTTCTGGTATATGAAAAACATGTTTTTCAATGGCAAAAATCAATGAATATTGTAAATGCACAAACAGTAATATCTCCACATTGCAAGGTGCAATTCTGAAATTTTTTGCTTTTTCCTGCTAATCCTAGCATGATAAAGAAGATTCAAAGAGAGTGAGATGCCAGCTCCTTTCATTCAGTCAGTAGCTTCAAACATTTCTGGACGTTTTTCAATGGCAAAAATCAATGAATATTGTAAATGCACAAACAGTAATATCTCCACATTGCAAGGTGCAATTCTGAAATTTTTTGCTTTTTCCTGCTAATCCTAGCATGATAAAGAAGATTCAAAGAGAGTGAGATGCCAGCTCCTTTCATTCAGTCAGTAGCTTCAAACATTTCTGGTATATGAAAAACATGTTTTTCAATGGCAAAAATCAATGAATATTGTAAATGCACAAACAGTAATATCTCCACATTGCACGGTGCAATTCTGAAATTTTTAGCTTTTTCCTGTTAATCCTAGCATGATAAAGAAGATTCAAAGAGAGTGAGATGCCAGCTCCTTTCATTCAGTCAGTAGCTTCAAACATTTCTGGTATATGAAAAACATGTTTTTCAATGGCAAAAATCAATGAATATTGTAAATGCACAAACAGTAATATCTCCACATTGCACGGTGCAATTCTGAAATTTTTAGCTTTTTCCTGCTAATCCTAGCATGATAAAGAAGATTCAAAGAGAGTGAGATGCCAGCTCCTTTCATTCAGTCAGTAGCTTCAAACATTTCTGGTATATGAAAAACATGTTTTTCAATGGCAAAAATCAATGAATATTGTAAATGCACAAACAGTAATATCTCCACATTGCACGGTGCAATTCTGAAATTTTTAGCTTTTTCCTGTTAATCCTAGCATGATAAAGAAGATTCAAAGAGAGTGAGATGCCAGCTCCTTTCATTCAGTCAGTAGCTTCAAACATTTCTGGACGTTTTTCAATGGCAAAAATCAATGAATATTGTAAATGCACAAACAGTAATATCTCCACATTGCAAGGTGCAATTCTGAAATTTTTTGCTTTTTCCTGTTAATCCTAGCATGATAAAGAAGATTCAAAGAGAGTGAGATGCCAGCTCCTTTCATTCAGTCAGTAGCTTCAAACATTTCTGGTATATGAAAAACATGTTTTTCAATGGCAAAAATCAATGAATATTGTAAATGCACAAACAGTAATATCTCCACATTGCACGGTGCAATTCTGAAATTTTTTGCTTTTTCCTGCTAATCCTAGCATGATAAAGAAGATTCAAAGAGAGTGAGATGCCAGCTCCTTTCATTCAGTCAGTAGCTTCAAACATTTCTGGTATATGAAAAACATGTTTTTCAATGGCAAAAATCAATGAATATTGTAAATGCACAAACAGTAATATCTCCACATTGCACGGTGCAATTCTGAAATTTTTAGCTTTTTCCTGTTAATCCTAGCATGATAAAGAAGATTCAAAGAGAGTGAGATGCCAGCTCCTTTCATTCAGTCAGTAGCTTCAAACATTTCTGGTATATGAAAAACATGTTTTTCAATGGCAAAAATCAATGAATATTGTAAATGCACAAACAGTAATATCTCCACATTGCACGGTGCAATTCTGAAATTTTTAGCTTTTTCCTGCTAATCCTAGCATGATAAAGAAGATTCAAAGAGAGTGAGATGCCAGCTCCTTTCATTCAGTCAGTAGCTTCAAACATTTCTGGTATATGAAAAACATGTTTTTCAATGGCAAAAATCAATGAATATTGTAAATGCACAAACAGTAATATCTCCACATTGCAAGGTGCAATTCTGAAATTTTTAACTTTTTCCTGTTAATCCTAGCATGATAAAGAAGATTCAAAGAGAGTGAGATGCCAGCTCCTTTCATTCAGTCAGTAGCTTCAAACATTTCTGGTATATGAAAAACATGTTTTTCAATGGCAAAAATCAATGAATATTGTAAATGCACAAACAGTAATATCTCCACATTGCACGGTGCAATTCTGAAATTTTTAGCTTTTTCCTGCTAATCCTAGCATGATAAAGAAGATTCAAAGAGAGTGAGATGCCAGCTCCTTTCATTCAGTCAGTAGCTTCAAACATTTCTGGACGTTTTTCAATGGCAAAAATCAATGAATATTGTAAATGCACAAACAGTAATATCTCCACATTGCAAGGTGCAATTCTGAAATTTTTTGCTTTTTCCTGCTAATCCTAGCATGATAAAGAAGATTCAAAGAGAGTGAGATGCCAGCTCCTTTCATTCAGTCAGTAGCTTCAAACATTTCTGGTATATGAAAAACATGTTTTTCAATGGCAAAAATCAATGAATATTGTAAATGCACAAACAGTAATATCTCCACATTGCACGGTGCAATTCTGAAATTTTTAGCTTTTTCCTGTTAATCCTAGCATGATAAAGAAGATTCAAAGAGAGTGAGATGCCAGCTCCTTTCATTCAGTCAGTAGCTTCAAACATTTCTGGTATATGAAAAACATGTTTTTCAATGGCAAAAATCAATGAATATTGTAAATGCACAAACAGTAATATCTCCACATTGCACGGTGCAATTCTGAAATTTTTAGCTTTTTCCTGCTAATCCTAGCATGATAAAGAAGATTCAAAGAGAGTGAGATGCCAGCTCCTTTCATTCAGTCAGTAGCTTCAAACATTTCTGGACGTTTTTCAATGGCAAAAATCAATGAATATTGTAAATGCACAAACAGTAATATCTCCACATTGCAAGGTGCAATTCTGAAATTTTTAGCTTTTTCCTGTTAATCCTAGCATGATAAAGAAGATTCAAAGAGAGTGAGATGCCAGCTCCTTTCATTCAGTCAGTAGCTTCAAACATTTCTGGTATATGAAAAACATGTTTTTCAATGGCAAAAATCAATGAATATTGTAAATGCACAAACAGTAATATCTCCACATTGCACGGTGCAATTCTGAAATTTTTTGCTTTTTCCTGCTAATCCTAGCATGATAAAGAAGATTCAAAGAGAGTGAGATGCCAGCTCCTTTCATTCAGTCAGTAGCTTCAAACATTTCTGGACGTTTTTCAATGGCAAAAATCAATGAATATTGTAAATGCACAAACAGTAATATCTCCACATTGCAAGGTGCAATTCTGAAATTTTTTGCTTTTTCCTGCTAATCCTAGCATGATAAAGAAGATTCAAAGAGAGTGAGATGCCAGCTCCTTTCATTCAGTCAGTAGCTTCAAACATTTCTGGTATATGAAAAACATGTTTTTCAATGGCAAAAATCAATGAATATTGTAAATGCACAAACAGTAATATCTCCACATTGCACGGTGCAATTCTGAAATTTTTAGCTTTTTCCTGTTAATCCTAGCATGATAAAGAAGATTCAAAGAGAGTGAGATGCCAGCTCCTTTCATTCAGTCAGTAGCTTCAAACATTTCTGGTATATGAAAAACATGTTTTTCAATGGCAAAAATCAATGAATATTGTAAATGCACAAACAGTAATATCTCCACATTGCACGGTGCAATTCTGAAATTTTTAGCTTTTTCCTGCTAATCCTAGCATGATAAAGAAGATTCAAAGCGAGTGAGATGCCAGCTCCTTTCATTCAGTCAGTAGCTTCAAACATTTCTGGTATATGAAAAACATGTTTTTCAATGGCAAAAATCAATGAATATTGTAAATGCACAAACAGTAATATCTCCACATTGCACGGTGCAATTCTGAAATTTTTAGCTTTTTCCTGTTAATCCTAGCATGATAAAGAAGATTCAAAGAGAGTGAGATGCCAGCTCCTTTCATTCAGTCAGTAGCTTCAAACATTTCTGGACGTTTTTCAATGGCAAAAATCAATGAATATTGTAAATGCACAAACAGTAATATCTCCACATTGCAAGGTGCAATTCTGAAATTTTTTGCTTTTTCCTGTTAATCCTAGCATGATAAAGAAGATTCAAAGAGAGTGAGATGCCAGCTCCTTTCATTCAGTCAGTAGCTTCAAACATTTCTGGTATATGAAAAACATGTTTTTCAATGGCAAAAATCAATGAATATTGTAAATGCACAAACAGTAATATCTCCACATTGCACGGTGCAATTCTGAAATTTTTTGCTTTTTCCTGCTAATCCTAGCATGATAAAGAAGATTCAAAGAGAGTGAGATGCCAGCTCCTTTCATTCAGTCAGTAGCTTCAAACATTTCTGGTATATGAAAAACATGTTTTTCAATGGCAAAAATCAATGAATATTGTAAATGCACAAACAGTAATATCTCCACATTGCACGGTGCAATTCTGAAATTTTTAGCTTTTTCCTGTTAATCCTAGCATGATAAAGAAGATTCAAAGAGAGTGAGATGCCAGCTCCTTTCATTCAGTCAGTAGCTTCAAACATTTCTGGTATATGAAAAACATGTTTTTCAATGGCAAAAATCAATGAATATTGTAAATGCACAAACAGTAATATCTCCACATTGCACGGTGCAATTCTGAAATTTTTAGCTTTTTCCTGCTAATCCTAGCATGATAAAGAAGATTCAAAGAGAGTGAGATGCCAGCTAATTTCATTCAGTCAGTAGCTTCAAACATTTCTGGTATATGAAAAACATGTTTTTCAATGGCAAAAATCAATGAATATTGTAAATGCACAAACAGTAATATCTCCACATTGCAAGGTGCAATTCTGAAATTTTTAGCTTTTTCCTGTTAATCCTAGCATGATAAAGAAGATTCAAAGAGAGTGAGATGCCAGCTCCTTTCATTCAGTCAGTAGCTTCAAACATTTCTGGTATATGAAAAACATGTTTTTCAATGGCAAAAATCAATGAATATTGTAAATGCACAAACAGTAATATCTCCACATTGCACGGTGCAATTCTGAAATTTTTAGCTTTTTCCTGCTAATCCTAGCATGATAAAGAAGATTCAAAGAGAGTGAGATGCCAGCTCCTTTCATTCAGTCAGTAGCTTCAAACATTTCTGGACGTTTTTCAATGGCAAAAATCAATGAATATTGTAAATGCACAAACAGTAATATCTCCACATTGCAAGGTGCAATTCTGAAATTTTTTGCTTTTTCCTGCTAATCCTAGCATGATAAAGAAGATTCAAAGAGAGTGAGATGCCAGCTCCTTTCATTCAGTCAGTAGCTTCAAACATTTCTGGTATATGAAAAACATGTTTTTCAATGGCAAAAATCAATGAACATTGTAAATGCACAAACAGTAATATCTCCACATTGCACGGTGCAATTCTGAAATTTTTAGCTTTTTCCTGTTAATCCTAGCATGATAAAGAAGATTCAAAGAGAGTGAGATGCCAGCTCCTTTCATTCAGTCAGTAGCTTCAAACATTTCTGGTATATGAAAAACATGTTTTTCAATGGCAAAAATCAATGAATATTGTAAATGCACAAACAGTAATATCTCCACATTGCACGGTGCAATTCTGAAATTTTTAGCTTTTTCCTGCTAATCCTAGCATGATAAAGAAGATTCAAAGAGAGTGAGATGCCAGCTCCTTTCATTCAGTCAGTAGCTTCAAACATTTCTGGACGTTTTTCAATGGCAAAAATCAATGAATATTGTAAATGCACAAACAGTAATATCTCCACATTGCAAGGTGCAATTCTGAAATTTTTAGCTTTTTCCTGTTAATCCTAGCATGATAAAGAAGATTCAAAGAGAGTGAGATGCCAGCTCCTTTCATTCAGTCAGTAGCTTCAAACATTTCTGGTATATGAAAAACATGTTTTTCAATGGCAAAAATCAATGAATATTGTAAATGCACAAACAGTAATATCTCCACATTGCACGGTGCAATTCTGAAATTTTTTGCTTTTTCCTGCTAATCCTAGCATGATAAAGAAGATTCAAAGAGAGTGAGATGCCAGCTCCTTTCATTCAGTCAGTAGCTTCAAACATTTCTGGACGTTTTTCAATGGCAAAAATCAATGAATATTGTAAATGCACAAACAGTAATATCTCCACATTGCACGGTGCAATTCTGAAATTTTTTGCTTTTTCCTGTTAATCCTAGCATGATAAAGAAGATTCAAAGAGAGTGAGATGCCAGCTCCTTTCATTCAGTCAGTAGCTTCAAACATTTCTGGTATATGAAAAACATGTTTTTCAATGGCAAAAATCAATGAATATTGTAAATGCACAAACAGTAATATCTCCACATTGCAAGGTGCAATTCTGAAATTTTTAGTTTTTTCCTGTTAATCCTAGCATGATAAAGAAGATTCAAAGAGAGTGAGATGCCAGCTCCTTTCATTCAGTCAGTAGCTTCAAACATTTCTGGTATATGAAAAACATGTTTTTCAATGGCAAAAATCAATGAATATTGTAAATGCACAAACAGTAATATCTCCACATTGCATGGTGCAATTCTGAAATTTTTTGCTTTTTCCTGCTAATCCTAGCATGATAAAGAAGATTCAAAGAGAGTGAGATGCCAGCTCCTTTCATTCAGTCAGTAGCTTCAAACATTTCTGGTATATGAAAAACATGTTTTTCAATGGCAAAAATCAATGAATATTGTAAATGCACAAACAGTAATATCTCCACATTGCACGGTGCAATTCTGAAATTTTTAGCTTTTTCCTGTTAATCCTAGCATGATAAAGAAGATTCAAAGAGAGTGAGATGCCAGCTCCTTTCATTCAGTCAGTAGCTTCAAACATTTCTGGTATATGAAAAACATGTTTTTCAATGGCAAAAATCAATGAATATTGTAAATGCACAAACAGTAATATCTCCACATTGCAAGGTGCAATTCTGAAATTTTTAGCTTTTTCCTGCTAATCCTAGCATGATAAAGAAGATTCAAAGAGAGTGAGATGCCAGCTCCTTTCATTCAGTCAGTAGCTTCAAACATTTCTGGACGTTTTTCAATGGCAAAAATCAATGAATATTGTAAATGCACAAACAGTAATATCTCCACATTGCACGGTGCAATTCTGAAATTTTTAGCTTTTTCCTGCTAATCCTAGCATGATAAAGAAGATTCAAAGAGAGTGAGATGCCAGCTCCTTTCATTCAGTCAGTAGCTTCAAACATTTCTGGTATATGAAAAACATGTTTTTCAATGGCAAAAATCAATGAATATTGTAAATGCACAAACAGTAATATCTCCACATTGCACGGTGCAATTCTGAAATTTTAGCTTTTTCCTGTTAATCCTAGCATGATAAAGAAGATTCAAAGAGAGTGAGATGCCAGCTCCTTTCATTCAGTCAGTAGCTTCAAACATTTCTGGTATATGAAAAACATGTTTTTCAATGGCAAAAATCAATGAATATTGTAAATGCACAAACAGTAATATCTCCACATTGCACGGTGCAATTCTGAAATTTTTTGCTTTTTCCTGCTAATCCTAGCATGATAAAGAAGATTCAAAGAGAGTGAGATGCCAGCTCCTTTCATTCAGTCAGTAGCTTCAAACATTTCTGGACGTTTTTCAATGGCAAAAATCAATGAATATTGTAAATGCACAAACAGTAATATCTCCACATTGCAAGGTGCAATTCTGAAATTTTTAGCTTTTTCCTGTTAATCCTAGCATGATAAAGAAGATTCAAAGAGAGTGAGATGCCAGCTCCTTTCATTCAGTCAGTAGCTTCAAACATTTCTGGTATATGAAAAACATGTTTTTCAATGGCAAAAATCAATGAATATTGTAAATGCACAAACAGTAATATCTCCACATTGCAAGGTGCAATTCTGAAATTTTTTGCTTTTTCCTGCTAATCCTAGCATGATAAAGAAGATTCAAAGAGAGTGAGATGCCAGCTCCTTTCATTCAGTCAGTAGCTTCAAACATTTCTGGACGTTTTTCAATGGCAAAAATCAATGAATATTGTAAATGCACAAACAGTAATATCTCCACATTGCAAGGTGCAATTCTGAAATTTTTTGCTTTTTCCTGCTAATCCTAGCATGATAAAGAAGATTCAAAGAGAGTGAGATGCCAGCTCCTTTCATTCAGTCAGTAGCTTCAAACATTTCTGGTATATGAAAAACATGTTTTTCAATGGCAAAAATCAATGAATATTGTAAATGCACAAACAGTAATATCTCCACATTGCACGGTGCAATTCTGAAATTTTTAGCTTTTTCCTGTTAATCCTAGCATGATAAAGAAGATTCAAAGAGAGTGAGATGCCAGCTCCTTTCATTCAGTCAGTAGCTTCAAACATTTCTGGTATATGAAAAACATGTTTTTCAATGGCAAAAATCAATGAATATTGTAAATGCACAAACAGTAATATCTCCACATTGCACGGTGCAATTCTGAAATTTTTAGCTTTTTCCTGTTAATCCTAGCATGATAAAGAAGATTCAAAGAGAGTGAGATGCCAGCTCCTTTCATTCAGTCAGTAGCTTCAAACATTTCTGGACGTTTTTCAATGGCAAAAATCAATGAATATTGTAAATGCACAAACAGTAATATCTCCACATTGCAAGGTGCAATTCTGAAATTTTTTGCTTTTTCCTGTTAATCCTAGCATGATAAAGAAGATTCAAAGAGAGTGAGATGCCAGCTCCTTTCATTCAGTCAGTAGCTTCAAACATTTCTGGTATATGAAAAACATGTTTTTCAATGGCAAAAATCAATGAATATTGTAAATGCACAAACAGTAATATCTCCACATTGCACGGTGCAATTCTGAAATTTTTTGCTTTTTCCTGCTAATCCTAGCATGATAAAGAAGATTCAAAGAGAGTGAGATGCCAGCTCCTTTCATTCAGTCAGTAGCTTTAAACATTTCTGGACGTTTTTCAATGGCAAAAATCAATGAATATTGTAAATGCACAAACAGTAATATCTCCACATTGCAAGGTGCAATTCTGAAATTTTTAGCTTTTTCCTGTTAATCCTAGCATGATAAAGAAGATTCAAAGAGAGTGAGATGCCAGCTCCTTTCATTCAGTCAGTAGCTTCAAACATTTCTGGTATATGAAAAACATGTTTTTCAATGGCAAAAATCAATGAATATTGTAAATGCACAAACAGTAATATCTCCACATTGCACGGTGCAATTCTGAAATTTTTAGCTTTTTCCTGTTAATCCTAGCATGATAAAGAAGATTCAAAGAGAGTGAGATGCCAGCTCCTTTCATTCAGTCAGTAGCTTCAAACATTTCTGGTATATGAAAAACATGTTTTTCAATGGCAAAAATCAATGAATATTGTAAATGCACAAACAGTAATATCTCCACATTGCAAGGTGCAATTCTGAAATTTTTAGCTTTTTCCTGCTAATCCTAGCATGATAAAGAAGATTCAAAGAGAGTGAGATGCCAGCTCCTTTCATTCAGTCAGTAGCTTCAAACATTTCTGGACGTTTTTCAATGGCAAAAATCAATGAATATTGTAAATGCACAAACAGTAATATCTCCACATTGCAAGGTGCAATTCTGAAATTTTTTGCTTTTTCCTGCTAATCCTAGCATGATAAAGAAGATTCAAAGAGAGTGAGATGCCAGCTCCTTTCATTCAGTCAGTAGCTTCAAACATTTCTGGACGTTTTTCAATGGCAAAAATCAATGAATATTGTAAATGCACAAACAGTAATATCTCCACATTGCACGGTGCAATTCTGAAATTTTTAGCTTTTTCCTGTTAATCCTAGCATGATAAAGAAGATTCAAAGAGAGTGAGATGCCAGCTCCTTTCATTCAGTCAGTAGCTTCATACATTTCTGGTATATGAAAAACATGTTTTTCAATGGCAAAAATCAATGAATATTGTAAATGCACAAACAGTAATATCTCCACATTGCACGGTGCAATTCTGAAATTTTTAGCTTTTTCCTGCTAATCCTAGCATGATAAAGAAGATTCAAAGAGAGTGAGATGCCAGCTCCTTTCATTCAGTCAGTAGCTTCAAACATTTCTGGTATATGAAAAACATGTTTTTCAATGGCAAAAATCAATGAATATTGTAAATGCACAAACAGTAATATCTCCACATTGCACGGTGCAATTCTGAAATTTTTAGCTTTTTCCTGTTAATCCTAGCATGATAAAGAAGATTCAAAGAGAGTGAGATGCCAGCTCCTTTCATTCAGTCAGTAGCTTCAAACATTTCTGGACGTTTTTCAATGGCAAAAATCAATGAATATTGTAAATGCACAAACAGTAATATCTCCACATTGCACGGTGCAATTCTGAAATTTTTAGCTTTTTCCTGTTAATCCTAGCATGATAAAGAAGATTCAAAGAGAGTGAGATGCCAGCTCCTTTCATTCAGTCAGTAGCTTCAAACATTTCTGGTATATGAAAAACATGTTTTTCAATGGCAAAAATCAATGAATATTGTAAATGCACAAACAGTAATATCTCCACATTGCACGGTGCAATTCTGAAATTTTTAGCTTTTTCCTGTTAATCCTAGCATGATAAAGAAGATTCAAAGAGAGTGAGATGCCAGCTCCTTTCATTCAGTCAGTAGCTTCAAACATTTCTGGACGTTTTTCAATGGCAAAAATCAATGAATATTGTAAATGCACAAACAGTAATATCTCCACATTGCAAGGTGCAATTCTGAAATTTTTAGCTTTTTCCTGCTAATCCTAGCATGATAAAGAAGATTCAAAGAGAGTGAGATGCCAGCTCCTTTCATTCAGTCAGTAGCTTCAAACATTTCTGGTATATGAAAAACATGTTTTTCAATGGCAAAAATCAATGAATATTGTAAATGCACAAACAGTAATATCTCCACATTGCAAGGTGCAATTCTGAAATTTTTAGCTTTTTCCTGTTAATCCTAGCATGATAAAGAAGATTCAAAGAGAGTGAGATGCCAGCTCCTTTCATTCAGTCAGTAGCTTCAAACATTTCTGGTATATGAAAAACATGTTTTTCAATGGCAAAAATCAATGAATATTGTAAATGCACAAACAGTAATATCTCCACATTGCAAGGTGCAATTCTGAAATTTTTAGCTTTTTCCTGTTAATCCTAGCATGATAAAGAAGATTCAAAGAGAGTGAGATGCCAGCTCCTTTCATTCAGTCAGTAGCTTCAAACATTTCTGGTATATGAAAAACATGTTTTTCAATGGCAAAAATCAATGAATATTGTAAATGCACAAACAGTAATATCTCCACATTGCAAGGTGCAATTCTGAAATTTTTAGCTTTTTCCTGTTAATCCTAGCATGATAAAGAAGATTCAAAGAGAGTGAGATGCCAGCTCCTTTCATTCAGTCAGTAGCTTCAAACATTTCTGGTATATGAAAAACATGTTTTTCAATGGCAAAAATCAATGAATATTGTAAATGCACAAACAGTAATATCTCCACATTGCACGGTGCAATTCTGAAATTTTTAGCTTTTTCCTGTTAATCCTAGCATGATAAAGAAGATTCAAAGAGAGTGAGATGCCAGCTCCTTTCATTCAGTCAGTAGCTTCAAACATTTCTGGTATATGAAAAACATGTTTTTCAATGGCAAAAATCAATGAATATTGTAAATGCACAAACAGTAATATCTCCACATTGCACGGTGCAATTCTGGAAATTTTTTGCTTTTTCCTGCTAATCCTAGCATGATAAAGAAGATTCAAAGAGAGTGAGATGCCAGCTCCTTTCATTCAGTCAGTAGCTTCAAACATTTCTGGTATATGAAAAACATGTTTTTCAATGGCAAAAATCAATGAATATTGTAAATGCACAAACAGTAATATCTCCACATTGCACGGTGCAATTCTGAAATTTTTTGCTTTTTCCTGCTAATCCTAGCATGATAAAGAAGATTCAAAGAGAGTGAGATGCCAGCTCCTTTCATTCAGTCAGTAGCTTCAAACATTTCTGGTATATGAAAAACATGTTTTTCAATGGCAAAAATCAATGAATATTGTAAATGCACAAACAGTAATATCTCCACATTGCACGGTGCAATTCTGAAATTTTTAGCTTTTTCCTGTTAATCCTAGCATGATAAAGAAGATTCAAAGAGAGTGAGATGCCAGCTCCTTTCATTCAGTCAGTAGCTTCAAACATTTCTGGTATATGAAAAACATGTTTTTCAATGGCAAAAATCAATGAATATTGTAAATGCACAAACAGTAATATCTCCACATTGCACGGTGCAATTCTGAAATTTTTAGCTTTTTCCTGCTAATCCTAGCATGATAAAGAAGATTCAAAGAGAGTGAGATGCCAGCTCCTTTCATTCAGTCAGTAGCTTCAAACATTTCTGGTATATGAAAAACATGTTTTTCAATGGCAAAAATCAATGAATATTGTAAATGCACAAACAGTAATATCTCCACATTGCAAGGTGCAATTCTGAAATTTTTAGCTTTTTCCTGTTAATCCTAGCATGATAAAGAAGATTCAAAGAGAGTGAGATGCCAGCTCCTTTCATTCAGTCAGTAGCTTCAAACATTTCTGGTATATGAAAAACATGTTTTTCAATGGCAAAAATCAATGAATATTGTAAATGCACAAACAGTAATATCTCCACATTGCAAGGTGCAATTCTGAAATTTTTAGCTTTTTCCTGCTAATCCTAGCATGATAAAGAAGATTCAAAGAGAGTGAGATGCCAGCTCCTTTCATTCAGTCAGTAGCTTCAAACATTTCTGGACGTTTTTCAATGGCAAAAATCAATGAATATTGTAAATGCACAAACAGTAATATCTCCACATTGCACGGTGCAATTCTGAAATTTTTAGCTTTTTCCTGCTAATCCTAGCATGATAAAGAAGATTCAAAGAGAGTGAGATGCCAGCTCCTTTCATTCAGTCAGTAGCTTCAAACATTTCTGGTATATGAAAAACATGTTTTTCAATGGCAAAAATCAATGAATATTGTAAATGCACAAACAGTAATATCTCCACATTGCACGGTGCAATTCTGAAATTTTTAGCTTTTTCCTGTTAATCCTAGCATGATAAAGAAGATTCAAAGAGAGTGAGATGCCAGCTCCTTTCATTCAGTCAGTAGCTTCAAACATTTCTGGTATATGAAAAACATGTTTTTCAATGGCAAAAATCAATGAATATTGTAAATGCACAAACAGTAATATCTCCACATTGCACGGTGCAATTCTGAAATTTTTTGCTTTTTCCTGCTAATCCTAGCATGATAAAGAAGATTCAAAGAGAGTGAGATGCCAGCTCCTTTCATTCAGTCAGTAGCTTCAAACATTTCTGGACGTTTTTCAATGGCAAAAATCAATGAATATTGTAAATGCACAAACAGTAATATCTCCACATTGCAAGGTGCAATTCTGAAATTTTTAGCTTTTTCCTGTTAATCCTAGCATGATAAAGAAGATTCAAAGAGAGTGAGATGCCAGCTCCTTTCATTCAGTCAGTAGCTTCAAACATTTCTGGTATATGAAAAACATGTTTTTCAATGGCAAAAATCAATGAATATTGTAAATGCACAAACAGTAATATCTCCACATTGCAAGGTGCAATTCTGAAATTTTTTGCTTTTTCCTGCTAATCCTAGCATGATAAAGAAGATTCAAAGAGAGTGAGATGCCAGCTCCTTTCATTCAGTCAGTAGCTTCAAACATTTCTGGACGTTTTTCAATGGCAAAAATCAATGAATATTGTAAATGCACAAACAGTAATATCTCCACATTGCAAGGTGCAATTCTGAAATTTTTTGCTTTTTCCTGCTAATCCTAGCATGATAAAGAAGATTCAAAGAGAGTGAGATGCCAGCTCCTTTCATTCAGTCAGTAGCTTCAAACATTTCTGGTATATGAAAAACATGTTTTTCAATGGCAAAAATCAATGAATATTGTAAATGCACAAACAGTAATATCTCCACATTGCACGGTGCAATTCTGAAATTTTTAGCTTTTTCCTGTTAATCCTAGCATGATAAAGAAGATTCAAAGAGAGTGAGATGCCAGCTCCTTTCATTCAGTCAGTAGCTTCAAACATTTCTGGTATATGAAAAACATGTTTTTCAATGGCAAAAATCAATGAATATTGTAAATGCACAAACAGTAATATCTCCACATTGCACGGTGCAATTCTGAAATTTTTAGCTTTTTCCTGCTAATCCTAGCATGATAAAGAAGATTCAAAGAGAGTGAGATGCCAGCTCCTTTCATTCAGTCAGTAGCTTCAAACATTTCAGGTATATGAAAAACATGTTTTTCAATGGCAAAAATCAATGAATATTGTAAATGCACAAACAGTAATATCTCCACATTGCACGGTGCAATTCTGAAATTTTTAGCTTTTTCCTGTTAATCCTAGCATGATAAAGAAGATTCAAAGAGAGTGAGATGCCAGCTCCTTTCATTCAGTCAGTAGCTTCAAACATTTCTGGACGTTTTTCAATGGCAAAAATCAATGAATATTGTAAATGCACAAACAGTAATATCTCCACATTGCAAGGTGCAATTCTGAAATTTTTTGCTTTTTCCTGTTAATCCTAGCATGATAAAGAAGATTCAAAGAGAGTGAGATGCCAGCTCCTTTCATTCAGTCAGTAGCTTCAAACATTTCTGGTATATGAAAAACATGTTTTTCAATGGCAAAAATCAATGAATATTGTAAATGCACAAACAGTAATATCTCCACATTGCACGGTGCAATTCTGAAATTTTTTGCTTTTTCCTGCTAATCCTAGCATGATAAAGAAGATTCAAAGAGAGTGAGATGCCAGCTCCTTTCATTCAGTCAGTAGCTTTAAACATTTCTGGACGTTTTTCAATGGCAAAAATCAATGAATATTGTAAATGCACAAACAGTAATATCTCCACATTGCAAGGTGCAATTCTGAAATTTTTAGCTTTTTCCTGTTAATCCTAGCATGATAAAGAAGATTCAAAGAGAGTGAGATGCCAGCTCCTTTCATTCAGTCAGTAGCTTCAAACATTTCTGGTATATGAAAAACATGTTTTTCAATGGCAAAAATCAATGAATATTGTAAATGCACAAACAGTAATATCTCCACATTGCACGGTGCAATTCTGAAATTTTTAGCTTTTTCCTGTTAATCCTAGCATGATAAAGAAGATTCAAAGAGAGTGAGATGCCAGCTCCTTTCATTCAGTCAGTAGCTTCAAACATTTCTGGTATATGAAAAACATGTTTTTCAATGGCAAAAATCAATGAATATTGTAAATGCACAAACAGTAATATCTCCACATTGCAAGGTGCAATTCTGAAATTTTTAGCTTTTTCCTGCTAATCCTAGCATGATAAAGAAGATTCAAAGAGAGTGAGATGCCAGCTCCTTTCATTCAGTCAGTAGCTTCAAACATTTCTGGTACGTTTTTCAATGGCAAAAATCAATGAATATTGTAAATGCACAAACAGTAATATCTCCACATTGCAAGGTGCAATTCTGAAATTTTTTGCTTTTTCCTGCTAATCCTAGCATGATAAAGAAGATTCAAAGAGAGTGAGATGCCAGCTCCTTTCATTCAGTCAGTAGCTTCAAACATTTCTGGACGTTTTTCAATGGCAAAAATCAATGAATATTGTAAATGCACAAACAGTAATATCTCCACATTGCACGGTGCAATTCTGAAATATTTAGCTTTTTCCTGTTAATCCTAGCATGATAAAGAAGATTCAAAGAGAGTGAGATGCCAGCTCCTTTCATTCAGTCAGTAGCTTCAAACATTTCTGGTATATGAAAAACATGTTTTTCAATGGCAAAAATCAATGAATATTGTAAATGCACAAACAGTAATATCTCCACATTGCACGGTGCAATTCTGAAATTTTTAGCTTTTTCCTGCTAATCCTAGCATGATAAAGAAGATTCAAAGAGAGTGAGATGCCAGCTCCTTTCATTCAGTCAGTAGCTTCAAACATTTCTGGTATATGAAAAACATGTTTTTCAATGGCAAAAATCAATGAATATTGTAAATGCACAAACAGTAATATCTCCACATTGCACGGTGCAATTCTGAAATTTTTAGCTTTTTCCTGTTAATCCTAGCATGATAAAGAAGATTCAAAGAGAGTGAGATGCCAGCTCCTTTCATTCAGTCAGTAGCTTCAAACATTTCTGGACGTTTTTCAATGGCAAAAATCAATGAATATTGTAAATGCACAAACAGTAATATCTCCACATTGCACGGTGCAATTCTGAAATTTTTTAGCTTTTTCCTGTTAATCCTAGCATGATAAAGAAGATTCAAAGAGAGTGAGATGCCAGCTCCTTTCATTCAGTCAGTAGCTTCAAACATTTCTGGTATATGAAAAACATGTTTTTCAATGGCAAAAATCAATGAATATTGTAAATGCACAAACAGTAATATCTCCACATTGCACGGTGCAATTCTGAAATTTTTAGCTTTTTCCTGTTAATCCTAGCATGATAAAGAAGATTCAAAGAGAGTGAGATGCCAGCTCCTTTCATTCAGTCAGTAGCTTCAAACATTTCTGGACGTTTTTCAATGGCAAAAATCAATGAATATTGTAAATGCACAAACAGTAATATCTCCACATTGCAAGGTGCAATTCTGAAATTTTTAGCTTTTTCCTGCTAATCCTAGCATGATAAAGAAGATTCAAAGAGAGTGAGATGCCAGCTCCTTTCATTCAGTCAGTAGCTTCAAACATTTCTGGTATATGAAAAACATGTTTTTCAATGGCAAAAATCAATGAATATTGTAAATGCACAAACAGTAATATCTCCACATTGCACGGTGCAATTCTGAAATTTTTAGCTTTTTCCTGTTAATCCTAGCATGATAAAGAAGATTCAAAGAGAGTGAGATGCCAGCTCCTTTCATTCAGTCAGTAGCTTCAAACATTTCTGGTATATGAAAAACATGTTTTTCAATGGCAAAAATCAATGAATATTGTAAATGCACAAACAGTAATATCTCCACATTGCACGGTGCAATTCTGAAATTTTTTGCTTTTTCCTGCTAATCCTAGCATGATAAAGAAGATTCAAAGAGAGTGAGATGCCAGCTCCTTTCATTCAGTCAGTAGCTTCAAACATTTCTGGACGTTTTTCAATGGCAAAAATCAATGAATATTGTAAATGCACAAACAGTAATATCTCCAACATTGCAAGGTGCAATTCTGAAATTTTTAGCTTTTTCCTGTTAATCCCTAGCATGATAAAGAAGATTCAAAGAGAGTGAGATGCCAGCTCCTTTCATTCAGTCAGTAGCT
>NW_027367133.1:0-61654 GCF_046119375.1 Phyllobates terribilis | reverse complement strand
ATCCAAGTCATCCACATGAGCTTCCCCAAGATATAGTCCACGATCATCAAAAACGCCTCCAATTCATCCTAAAAACAGATAACGCAAGGGTAGACTCCGAACACTAGAAATCTAAACGAAAAAGAAACAAACCTATCGAAAATAAAACAAAACCAACCTAATGAGAAGAAATAAACATGCCCTAAACTATCCTAAATGCAAGTTATCAAATTCCCCCAAGCTTGAACCTTGCTTGTCCCAAGCAAGCACATATCAACGAATCCAAGTAATACACCAAAGAGGTATCTATCCAAGTGACGTATGATTAATAACAACGAAAGATCAAACAGAAAACAAATCTCTTCCTAGCAGGCTTCTCAATCAATGACAAGAAAATATTAGTTCCTCAACTCTAGATCTTATCGGATTAATAGAACATGTCACTCTCACTCATATATGTAGGTATGTGTTTCACTCAATGCTATAACTCAACTTTGAATATTAACTACCATAAGCTTGCAACCAAATCTAGATCTCGACTACTAGGTAGAATGCAAAACACAATCATGAGACATACAAGGGGTTGTAATGGGGACAATGTACTCTATAAGGCATGGATGAAATTTTTGGCCATGTGGTGCAAAATCTAGGAGATATGAACTTCATATGAGAACAACACCAACTCAAGTGATATTACAATAAGCACAAATACACAACCCAACCCAACCCAAGATCTATCAAATTGTCTATTTGTTGCTCCTTTTCTTCTCTTTCACTTATTTCTCTTTTTTTCATTTTTTTATATATCTTTTTTTTTAAATGATGAAAGAGAAGGGAGCAAATTGGATATAAACAACAAGACAACACTATATAATCAAACATCGTTAACCACCCCAACATCTACCATTCCCCCAAGCTTGTCTCACAACCACACCAAGTAAATAGAAGTTCAATCACCTAGATAGGTAGGATATAAATATAAGCTCGGATTACGTTTGTGGAGCTAACAAAGAAAGGCTATAAGGCTCAAAGGGCTACAAGAGAAGGATATCATCAAGGATAGTCAAGGATAATATGGGCTCATAAAAATATAATGTCTCAATCAAATGTGATGCATTTTTAGTCCTATATGCAGTCTCAAAGAGATTTGGAAGCAAGTTCTAGAGATAGTAAACAAAGAGAGTTCACTCATGAGAAATAAGAGGACTTTGCAATGTAGTCCATGAAAGGCAAACAAACTCACTAGGACAATTATATAGAGTTTCGGTTCTAATATATCTTAATCAAAGTCGGCATGCTCAGTTCATTGTTCAAAGCGTGATCAATCATGTCATCTTCATAATGCAATTGAAATATCAACAACCAAAGCATACTAAAAAGATTCACAGTCAATGCACCATTATAAGAACTCACAAAGGAACATGCAGGGGAAAAGTGATAACCGACACAAAAACAAAAAAATCAAAATCAAAAAGAAAAAAAAATGCAATTCTAAACAACCTAATACTCCCCTCCCCCAAGCTTAAAACTAACATTGTCCCCAATGTATAATTAAAGAGCAAAAGGAAGAGAAATACTTACTAGGAACTACTCTCGTGAAGGTGGTTTAGGAGGAGGTCGACCCTTGAGAGAAAATCTCCCCTCATTAGGTAGACGGAGAAGATGGCCACTATCCCCAGGATCAAGATCCTCCTTCAACCTCAAATTGGATGGAAGAGTTTTCAACTTCACTTTTGGTGCCCCTTGAGTCTCCTCCATGGGGGAGATCTAGCTGGGCGTGAGCTCTCCTTTGTGGGAAAGGAAGAGGAGGCTTGTAAGGTGGTGGTGGCACATACTTCGGCTCTTCCTTCTCCTCTTTCTCTTGAACCTTTGCTTCCTCGGGATCATCAATAGCAACACCTTTCTTCTTAAGATCTACCACTTTAGGATCTTCAAGTGGCCTTCCACTCCTCAAGGACACAACATTGATTTGCCCTTTTGGATTGGCCTCAGTTTGGCCCGGAAGATGACCACTTGGCCTTGGAACATTAGCTGCCTGCTGAGCTAGTTGTTGCTCTAAAATCTTCAAATTCTTCGCTTGAGAACGTACCTACTCGGTTAGAGTTTTCATGGATGTAGCGAGGCTCTCAATAGCGGTCTCCCAAGAGGGTCTTTGGGAAGGTTGTGATGATTGTCCTTGGTAAGGAGAAACTTTGTGTTGAAAACCAGGAGGTGGCCTTTGGTGTGCTTGATTGTTCCCATAAGAGAGGTTGTTGCGATTGCCCCAACCTTGGTTATAGGAGTTAGAGTAAGGATCATTCTTAGGGCCGTTGTTGAAGTTATTCATGTAGTTCACCTCTTCTTCTTGGGATGCGTTTTGAAAAGCATATATTTGGCAAGATGATATGGTATGATCACCTCCCCCACAAAATTGGCAAACCACATTCGAGACAACTTGAGAAGGACCTCCCTCCTTCTTACCCTGAGACCTGCTCATCTGTAACTTCAACTGCTTAATCTCATGAGCCATAGCTTCCATTCTGGCTTGTTGGCAAATCTCATCATCAACCTCGTAGAGACCACCCGTTCTCTTAGAAGTAGGAATAGAACGAACATAATTATAATAATGAGTGTGTTGGGCAATTTCCTCAATCTTCTCCCAAGCTTCATCAATATGCATCTTCATGATAGTACCTCCAGATGAGGCATCAATGAGCAGCCTATTAGTATTGTCCATGGCATTGTAGAAGGTGTGCAGCAACACCCACTTATCTTGTCCATGATGAGGACAATACAACAAAAGTTCTTTAAAACGCTCCCAACCTTCATACAGAGATTCCCCATCCTTCATCTGAAATGAACTGATCTGATTCCTCATCTCTGCGGTCTTCTTTGGTGGGAAATACTTGGTTAGGAATGCTTTAGCTAGCCCATCCCAAGTATTGATAGTGCCTTGAGGCAAAGCCTGGAACCATGCTTTAGCTCGACCTCTAAGGGAGAATGAAAAGGCATGCAAATAAAGCGCATCCTCAGAGACATCATGAATCTTCACCGTATCCATAAGTTCCAAGAAAGTGTTGAGATGTTGGTGAGGATTCTTGGACGGTAGGCCTCCAAATTGATTTTGCTGAACCATATTAATCAGAGATGGCTTCAGCTCAAAGTTATGAGCAGCTACTGGAGGCCGGACTACACCAGATGTGGGTCCTTGGTGACGAGGCAGCACATAGTCACCCAAAGTTAGCGGCTCTGGAGGATTATTTTGCACTTGAAGCTGCTCCAGTTGGTGTTGTAGATCTGCCAATTGTTGTTGTTGGCGAGCCATCAACTCTTGTTGTTCCTCCATAGCTCGGGCTCTAGTCTCTCTTTGCTCTCTTAACCCTCTATGAAGAGCACACTCGGGCTCAGGTTCGTAGTCGCGTAGTGTACCACTGCTCAGAGCACTTCGCATCAACTAGGAGAACAAATCTGAAACCAAAGACACAAGAAACAAATTAAAAAACAAAATGAGACTCAATCTATTGGTTGCTCAAATCAACCAATACTAGAGATAGTCCCCGGCAATGGCGCCAAAAACTTGATGCGGATAAATCCAACACTCGCAAGCGAACGAGTTTGGTTATAGTATCAAGGTGTCGAACACAAGGACTATGTAGTATCAATTGTTATGCCAACGAATAGACTAAGCCAAAGATCACGGAGTGAATAGTTTATGACCGAATTCAAACTAACAAGTAACACGAAGTTATCAATAGAGAAAGACTTCCAAGGTTAGGATCCCCACTATGATGTTTCAATAAGATTAAGACGATATATGGTTAACTTCCAAATTGAATGTCGTTCGAAGGACCAACTATCTAATGTCAGCACTACCTCTTCTCAGACGATAAGTGCACGTGCCTAGATTCGACTAGCAATCACTCTCGTGCAAGGCTATCCTAAACTAGACCCTTTATGCTTCTTAGAGATCAAATGACAAACAAATCAACTTCCGCTCTCGCGCTCCGCATAATCTATTCAATCATCGTTCAACTACGATAGTTAAAATTTCACTAGAGAAATTAGATCACTTTCATGCAAATAATTCTCAAGTTCTCCCTAGGGATCTAACATGAATTGACAAATGTAAACTCAAATAATCAATCCCTAAAATCAAAATCTCCTCTCGGACTCAAATGATAGTAGGATTTCCTATTACAATAGTATTAGGGCAATAAGCATCCTAAGAGAGAATCAAACTTCATTCAAATGATCAATCAACCAAAAATCATCATAAAAACTCATCTACTCCATCATAGGGTTCACCCAACCATGGAAATTGAAGCTTAGCTAGACATGGAGAAGGAAGAAATCAAATTCATTGTAATAAACAACATACCATTCAACTTCAATCCAATCCAAGTTATCCAATCCACAAGCTTTCTCTTAGGGTTTTTAGATCTCCAAAAGTTTTCTAATCCCCCAAAAAGGTCTCCCCAAGAGTACCCAAGAAAAGTTCCTTTTATACCTAGGTTAGAGGAGGAAAAATCGTCCTGACGCGGCCCGTAACTCGGCCGAGTCTCAGGCCGAGTTACGTGGAAATTCAGTATTTCAGAACATGTTTACAGCCCACAACTCGGTCCACAACTCGGCCTGAGTCAGGGGCCGAGTCTCACTCTGTGAAGGGTGATTCTATGGTGTTCTAACTCGGGCCACAGCTCGGCCGAGTCTCACTCTGTATAGGCTTCACTTCAATCTTCTTTTACTCGTTGCACCACACGTTCTTGACCCCGGCATTGCACATCCAAGTCATCCACATGAGCTTCCCCAAGATATAGTCCACGATCATCAAAAACGCCTCCAATTCATCCTAAAAACAGATAACGCAAGGGTAGACTCCGAACACTAGAAATCTAAACGAAAAAGAAACAAACCTATCGAAAATAAAACAAAACCAACCTAATGAGAAGAAACAAACCTATCAGGTGACCTCAGTGTCCTCTTCCTGATCACACTCCTCCTCATTATCCAGTTTCTGGAGTAACTTGGTAAGCTTCAAGGCAACTCATTTCTCTTCTTGCTTCTTTCCATTCTTCACTTTGTTAATGTCCTCGTGATACTAGAACTTTCCAATAAGTTGTTGAACAGGAAGTTCCCTGGTGTCCTTTGTCATCAGCATGATTCCCTTCATCATTTCGAATCTGAAGTTGACACCATAGGTAACAGCAAGGTACTATTCCTAATCTAGAATGAGGACACCTGACGCCTTCAATATGTCCATTAGTCTTTGAAAGTGTGAGTGGTACTCTGAGATAGTCTCCATCTTTTTCATTCAAAAGGAGTGGAATTCCCTCTGAAGATTGAAGTTGATGTTGTTCTGGAGATATTCACTTCCTCTGTGCATGTCCAATATAGCCTTCCATGTGGCATTAGTGGTGTGGATTCTCATGACTTTATCCATATCTCTTCCAGAATGTCCATCGAGAATGAGTTGTCTGGCCTTTGCATTTTTCTCCATAAGGACATAGTTTTTTGGGTTCCATTCTTTATCGTCCTTTTTGAGGTCGACGATAGCATCGCTATTTTCAATCACTCTTTAATATTGATAATCAAGGGTCAAGATGTGGGTGTTCATCATTTGTTACCACCAATCTATCTGGCCTTCTTCGAGGATGTGTGGTTTGTTGATATAGATTTTGAGCTCGAGATCTTTGTTGTTGGTGTTGGATGGCATGGTTCTGGAAGTTTGTTTCCTGCTATGATACCAATTGTAGGATAGGTCATGGTATTACGTAGGTAAGTTGATGAGCCATCATACCTTCATTGCAGAAGATACCAACTTAAACACTTTGAAATTCTCAAAACTGTGAGAACCTTTGGTAATCTCTTACCTTGGAAAAAACTCGCATACTCTATTCTTATTAAGCAAATGATTACAATAAGGCGGAATGCACAATTCCTAGTCTACAAACTCTAGGCTCTCCTTCTTACTCTAACAACGTTTCCTATTCTCTCAAGAGTAGTTCAACAACATTCTTCTAATGATCTCACTTTTCACACATATGAGGTACACTTATACAAATGAACACAATAGAGTTATATCCGGTGGTCCTATTCAATCCTAGAGCCTAATTAACTGAATCACAACTTTCACATTATAAATAATGTTATCCTAAAGAAGACGGTTATGATCTTCTACACTAAAGATCTCGCGCACCAACCACTTGATTCTTTCCTTGAATTTCCCATGCGTGTGTATTGTCCTAACAATTTTTTGTTCTCATCCGCTTTCCTTATCAGGAACACGTCTTTCCCTTTTGGTCACTGGGTACACCGTCCCATTAGCTTAACTTACCAACTCTCCTTCACGGTACTAAAGTATCTTCTACCTCATAAGATAACTTGCAATGTTTTGATCAACTTGAAACATTAGTAGCAGGTTTGTTTACCATTTTCAAAACAAGAGAAATCCATAGGAAGGAACTTCGTAAGGACAAACCTCGAAGTTCATATTCCCACAGTTACAATCTGAAAGATTGAGTTTGTATATGTTTCCCTTTTCTAGAGGAAGGAGTTGAGGGTGGAGGCTTCTAATGAATTGATTAGCCTTTTTCTTTCTTCCTAAGTTTAGGATCTTAAATGTTTGTCTATTATTAGTTAATGGGCCTCATTAACCCATATGAGTGTGGTGTACCCAATTAGGTAAGTGTGTATTTTCCCTTATTAATTTACACCTCGAATTCCCGGAATTACTGCAAATGCAGGGATTGGAATGCTCAACAACACGAACCATATGACTTGATCCTGATACATCCAGCTTCTTCATGTCTTGATGTACTCTAGTTGCCTCTTGCCTTGCTGCACTCCAGTTGCTTCCTGCCTTGCTGCACTCCAGTTGCCTCCTGCCTTGTTGCGCTTGACCTAGACCAACACTCGATGAATACCGATTCCGGACAACATACAATCCATGTTTGAGCCACCCTCCCCGACCTGGATCAAGGGTCAATGCCTTCTCAACCTACAATAGTGAATCCATGCTTCATCGCGAGTTTGTAGGCACTGATCTTGCCCCAATTTGATGTTATTTTAACCTCCAACAACACATCCAAAGTAGACTCATTGAACGCTAATTTCTAGACAACATATAAGGATGCACTACCACACCAAATTCGGGCCACTTTCCTGACCATGGTTAATTTCTGACTCACTAACAACCTATACATGGTGAAACCTCGTATCGCCACAAGTCCATAGACACTGACATTGTCCCAATCCATAGTTGTTTGTGCCTCCCACAAGTATCCCAAAGTAGACTCGTCGATATAGAAAATTCCCGAGTGAATGTGGCCGAGTTAACACCCTCAGTCACTTCTGAGTCGGTCATCTTCTTCCTCCCAAAATCCACAATCGAAGACCCTTTGAATCTTCATCCTAAAAAGACAAATCCATGAAATCCCACCAATTCAAGCAATTGATATGCTAAACACAAGTTCGGAGTCCAACAATTCCAAATTGGCTTCTATCTCTGAAAATCAAGCCCAAATTTCTGAATTTTGCAACCAATTTCCTAAAATATCTCTCTCTTACCAAAATTTACAAAATTCCATCAAACCGAGCAATTGACACGCCAAATAACGAGTTCGACGTCCCACAATTCCAAATTCAGGCTTCAATATCTGAAAATCAAGCCCAAATTCCCGAGTTTTGATCTGAGGTAGCTGTCATGAACCCTAAATTCGAGATCAACCCCATTTCTCCCAAATCCACAAAATCGCACCAAATCGAACAGTTGAAGCACCTAAACGAAGATTCCACCTTCCAAACTCGTATATCCTAGTCTGATTTGACATAATTCAAAGCAAAATTCAAGATTTGGAGCCAAATTTAGCACGTTTACGAACCATAATTGTTTACGAACCATAATTGTGCAAACTCTTAAATCTTAAATTACTCATCGATTCTTCACCAAATCCAACAATTGATGTATTTTATTGCAAGTTTAATTCCTCACTTGAACAGATACGGACTTGAATTTCCCAAAATCAAATAGAAATTTATGGATATTTAGCCTCCCAACCAGCGGCCTCTAAACCCTAATTTCAGAAATACGATTTATTGATTGACCAATTCGACGATGCTCTGGTCCGATGCCGTCTTTGAATTCGTTTCCACATAATGCGCCAAATATCATTGCATAAATCCAAAAAATATGTAATTCGTGAGATGGGAAATGAATTCAAAATAGCTTACCATTCATCAAATATCATACTCTACGAAGATGCAAAGATATAATGAAAGAAACTCAGAGGAGATTAATATCTCATGTCATGATTCTTTATACATATCTTGTCGACATCTACATAAGTAAGACTTTTTTTCCCAGTATTCAAGTAACAACAAGGAATATGAAGTATTCAAATCAATTTGCTAATCGAACCTTAAAAGTGATTTCTAGATCAACGCTGAAATTTTATGGTGTTTACCCATATATAGTTTCAGACTACTCCCATCTTAACACGTTTAAATTAGCAGTGGTGTTAGGCTCCACCTTCTCAACGCATCTACAAAATAACCAAGCGGAGATTAGCATGGTGAATTCCTAATGAGTTCAATGGCTACATTCTTTTACCAAGGACTCTCTATAAAATTATAATGCTTTGGCCTCGTTGCACTCCTCCGCCGTTTTACTTTCATCCTAGATCATTTCGCAACTCCACAAAATACATGACAAAGGAGAAAATTGTAAGCTGGTAACCAGAAAGTGCATGCAAGATTGTTTATATTAACATATATATGATTTTTAAATATATTTTATAAGATAGATTGTCTATTTAAATATTATTTTACATATTTTATATTTTTTATTATACAAAGAGTATGAGTATGTATATATGAGTGTCACATAATAATTTTTAATTTCTTTATAAACAAAATCTACAAAAATAAAAACTTATATGATCAAATAATCTTTGATTTTATTTACCATTTTCTAGTAAAACTATATCTTCTAAATATTCATATTTATCATTACTCTATATTATATGATATTGACATCATCTAGGAAAAGTGCATTAATGATATCCATATTTATCATTATTCTATGTTTTATTCATATTTATCTATAATTGTTTTATAGAATTTAGTGAAAAAAACCAGAAAATATGCTACTTAATTCGAAAACCTTTGATTTGCTGAAAATGGTTTTTATAGATGTCAATAAATAGACATATACATTTACTAGTAATATATCGACCTAATCTAGAGGGAATATACACAACCTAGCTAGGATTTATATCTTTTCAAATCAGATGTATACGTTATTGATTAATGGCTTGCTAGTCATACATCATCTTTAGTTATAGATTACTAGGTTTATATCTTTTCAAGTCAAATGTATATGCTATTGTTTAATAGCTTGCTAGTCATACATCATCTTGATTTATGGATTACGAAGTATGAGAAAGTTTATATTGAAATTAATTTTAATATATATAAAAAATTGTAACCGAAATTCACTATCTAATTCATAATATAATATTAAATACAGATTATAAAGTGATGTTCCGCCAGAGAAATTTTATTTGAATTATAAAAAAAGAATCTCACATCACTTTCCGAAATTGTTTTTAGTAGATTTACAAATACTACTTATTTTCAAAATTTAATAGTCTATGTTCAATATTTAGATAATGTAATCTAGGTTTTATGTTTTTGCACTTTATGGTATAATTTTCAGCAAATGCTAATAAAATTTGAAGAAAGATGTAAAATAATGTCATTATAATGTACGTTAGCCGAACGACATTATTCTACAAAACTCCATTATATCAAATAATGGCATTATAATGGATTTAGGTGAACGACCCCTTAATTGTAATATAAATATAATCTAAACATTGTTAAACACTTCTTTAAAAACAACGTTGGTTGTAGTGTTTGACCGTCTTCCTTCTTTATCGCTACTAATATCTTCAAATGAGATATTAGTATGCGATAAAGAAGGTGGGGCCATAAACAGCTTGGTACAACAGTACATGATAAGGGTTAGTGTTTAAGTTGCCTACTATTTGTACTTCATCTTTATAGTACCAGCCATTTCGTTCTTCAATTCGGTCAATTCTGGCAAGAACAACAGCCTTAAACACCTAATAAATATAAGCATAATTAAAAATGAGACAAACATAAAACTAATAATTTACCGAAACTAATGTATAAAATATAAATTGTATGGAATTTAACATACTTGTTTGTTTGCATTCATCTCATCATTAATTTCCTTAACAGATTTGAGAATACCATGATTTAGGAAAAAATCCTGGTATTCTCAAATTTGTTAAGGAAATTAAAATATTTGCCTTTTTTGCGGCATAGAGACTCACCATACTCCTTGCCATGCATTTGATATATTAGATCTTCTATTATTGGCTTGTCTTTCTCGGTGAGGTCTCTTGGTTTCCTCTCTTCACCAAAAGAAGATACTACAATATGATGAAAAATAATTTTAATATGACTTGTCTTAAACTTTAAAGAAAAATACAAACAAAAAGGAAAAGAAGATGCGTTAACTTACATAGGTCATTGTTAGTTTTGATAATTCTAATCTTTGATAGAGCAATGGAGATGTGTTTGAATAGCTTACGTGAAATATCTTGTATAGTAGAAGATTAGGATAGAGGGAAAAAAAAATTTGGCGTTTATTAATTTATACTAATAAGGTAACGATTTGTAGTACTAATATCGATATCTTAATTTCTACTATAATAAGATAACAAATTAGGAATATTAAGGATACAGATTTTGATTATGATTTCCTTACATAATAGGTAATATATTTAAAGAAAGTTAATTTCTAATATATGGTGGGTGTTCTTATTAGTAATTCATGTTACGAATTTCATTACATATTAAGTTAACATATTTAAAGAAAGTTAATTTATTGTACCAAAAATAAAGAAACTAACATAAGAACTATTATTAATACATTTATTTATAGAATAAATTAATATATCTATATTAGTATTCCTAATCTGTATCCTTAATAATTTTATGGTCAGTTTCTTATTAGTAGTAATGCTTGATACGATTTTGATTATGATTTCCTTACATAATAAGGTAACATATTTAAATAAAGTTAATTTTTTGCACCAAAAATAAGGAAAACAATTTATGGAGTATAATTAATAAATTTATTTATAATGCTATGGAGAAAAAATATACTTATTTATATGTCTGAATTGGAATATTTAAATATCAATCTACCTAATCAGCGAATCTTTAACTATTATACAATTAAATGATTCTTTAACCAAAGAAAGTTTAAAACTACCTTAATAAAGCATGTTTAAAATTACTTCTTCATCAATTGCTATAAAGTCACAGGAATTATACCGACCGGGACATCCTCATTTTGCAACTTTAAAAAGCCGAATGACCATGACTGTAATAGGAAAGTTAGATTGACTACTGATTATATCAGCAATTGATTTTTATTCGCTCCTGCAAAATTTAAATTAAATAAATATTAGCAATTTAAGAAATAAATATATTAGATAAAATATGGGGAATATATATGAAATATGGAAATTTCGTGGCCTCTGATTTTCATTTTCATTATGATTCTGTAAAATATGATTCATATGGTTGTAAAATATGATTCAATTGATTTTCATTTCATTTCGTGACATGTAAAAAGATTGATGTTGGTTGAAAACGGGAATCAAAATGGTTAAAACACATCAGAATGGTTAAAACAGGTATCCAAATCCTTAAACTACATTAGAAGTTGCTGAAAACACAAATGAGATATGATTAATCTTAAATTTTGAGAGGAAAACCTTTAAAATCTGATTCATGTGGTTGTATTATAATATATGTGTACCTTTTTGCTTCTTATCAATTGTCGTCAAGCTTGTTTCTTCATCTGATTTGTCATCCTGCATGACCGAAAACTGAGAAATTGGCTTACACTTTGGTTGCTCGTCCTGCAAATAGCATAAATAATGAACACTTAGGTTAATCAACAATACAACTTAATAGACTTTGAATCACGTGAATTGTGGCTTCATACCTTGGTTTATAATGGAATTGTGGTTCTGTAGAGCTTCATTGGGGATAGACGTTATTTATATAGTTTAAGTCTTGATTTTAGGGTTTCCTTTTGATAGTGATATATTATGATTGAATTGTAATATGGGCTGATTCACATACCGAAATTGGTGAAGGTTTATTCAAAATAAAGAAACTGCCATATTCTAACATTGTATTAATTTTATTTGTGCAGATTCTATGATTGAAGACATGTATGAAATGGGCAACTAAAGATATTGGCCTGATTTATTGATTTTTCTTTTATTTTCGTTGGTAGATTGTGGAGTTTATTTGAGTTCAGGAAATTGTAATACGGCAATTTTATATATTTTGCTTGATTTATTTGGTTTAGTCGTTTATTTCTTGGGGCAGATTATGGACAAATTTTGGCAGTTTTTAAAAGGTGTAGGTAGCAGCTCTTATAAATGGTTTATTCTTCTGATTTAGGTCTGAATGCATTTAGGTCATTTTCTCGTTTAGGAATGAAATAATGGCTCTATAATCTCGTAATAAAATATTATACATTAAATGGGTCCCGCCTGTTTGTAGGTTGTCTGTATGAATGACATCTCGCAATTTTCTCAACTTTAACTATGACAGCGACACGTGGCGAGGATGAATTTTAGGTTGTTTATGTCTGTTCCTTCAGTATTATATAGGTAGATTAGAATTGTTCTGGGCGGGTTTGGGATGGACAAGGGTCGGGATATTTTTTATTTTGTCCATTTATACGAGCCTGGTCAAACCCATCAATATTGAATGTGACAATTTCTATGTCCATACCCGCCCACCATGGTGGGTGGGATGACCAACGGGCTGCCTATTTTGTCCGTTTTCTTATAAATGCTTATCGTAAAGTTATAAATCAAAAAGTATCAAAATAGAAATTTGCAAAGTCTAAAGATATGGTTGGATAGTGGTCTTTTGTATGTGTTTGGTGACGAGAATCAACATGGATTGTAATGGTTCAATCGTCAATATTATTACACATGTGATATACTTGAAACAAATCTAATTATTGACCATATAAGTACTCTAATTATTATTATTTTAAATAATATGGATGATATACCTATTCTACTTGACTACATATTGTTCGTGATAAATAACTATATATTTTTCTTTCATTTTTTCTAAATAATATAGGACGGCCGGACCTACCTGTTGGGATATTTTCTAAAATCATGTCCATCACATTTTATTACGGGCCATTAGGGCCTGACCAGGATGGGAAAAAATCAGTGTCCAAACCCGCCCGTATATTGTACTTTCAATATAAAATAAGTTCTTCATCACCCGAATTCATGCTCCGAAATGTGGATTTATCTCTTCTCCTCCATGGAAGCGATGTCCCTTTCTTCTATCTCCAAATTTGTTTTTCTACTCTCGATCATCAATCTCGTCCACAAAACTTCATTATTTGTTTTAATTCCTTCCATAATCATTGGTAGATTATGTGAATTGGAGTTTTCTTTTTCTCTATCAATCTCATGGATTCAAGTTTGTTTGTTTTTTGTTCCGTTATTAGTTGAATTGATGCCTATTCCTAAATTCCTCGTTGTTGTTCTTGTGTCTCCTCAAAATTTTGTAGATATTGGTTGAAATTATTTGTAGTTGTCTCGGTTCTGTTGGTATACGTTTTATGAACATTCAGTATCTACTTATCAACATTGTTCATTACTTTCTTGTTGTTGTACTTATATATTTTTATGAAAAATCAATTTCAATTTATAAATATTGCACGCAAATTATGAACATTATTATCATCAATGAACATTGCATATTTTCAGAAATTTTTTTATAGTATGTCTTCCATTCATATTTTTCTTTTTTTGTTTGTTTCTGTTGAATTAACGTTTATTTATTCTGTTGGTTATTGTGCTTCTTGTTTCTCCTTAAACTATTGAAGATACTGCTTCAAATTCTATGTTTTCTTGGTGTTATAGTTCAAGAAATGAAGTATAACATTCAATTACTATTAATGAATAATGTCAAGATAATAATGAACATTGTTAAGGCAAGTATTAAAATGTAGTAGAAAGTCTATGTGTCACATATCCAGTGACAAATCTTAATCTATTATAAAATTGGCATTGTTTGGCATCATTAATACCCTCCTTATTGTTTGGCATCATTAACCTCTAGAATTCCTATTACTCGATCCAATTTGGTTAGCTCAATAGTACAATCCCTCCTCCTTAGCCTATAAATTGATACATTCTCCATTGTGCAAGAATATCTTCCTCTCTTCCTCTCTTCATATCTCTTCCTATCTTTTGAGAAGTATGCTCTGTAGTTGCTCACATACGGGATCCTATACATCAGAAACTCGATTTTCTTCTTAGATCTAAATTGATTTGAGATGTATGCTCTGTAGTTGCCCACATACGGGATCCTCTACATCAGAAACTCGAGTTTCTTCTTATATCTAAATCGATTTGAGAATTATGCCCTCAAACTCAACTTGGGTTTTGTTTAAATTTCCCTAGTTGCCCTTATTTTCTTTAATCATCTTTTTGGAAATAAGTATGAAAGAAAAACTAAAATCTCTTACATAAAATGAAAATTGCATTAGTCTTCTACTCAATTAGGAAAGATAAATAGTCAAATTAAGTAAATTAAGTTTCACGTCCCTTTGAATTCCAAGAGTCCACATAATTCACTTCTTATCCTTTATTACAAATAAATAAAAGTCCTTTCTTATCTTAAACCGCATTGAACCTTTGCTCTTTCTATGTTCGGACCCTTCTTTGCACAAGTCAAAGCATCACCTCTATTGCTCTATAAATAAATAAATGAACACATACATACAGTCCTATAAGAGAGTCCATCACCATGAATCTATACATCATATCATATCATAATCCTTATAAAGTTGAGTTTTTTTAAGCATATTTCTCAACATACCCTTATTTTAATTATTGATCATTTTTTAAATAAATGCGAAAGAAAAACAAAAAACTCTGAAATAAAATAGAAGTTGTATTAACCCTCTACTTGATTATGGAAGATAAATAGTCAAATTATTTAAATTTAACCTTATGTCTCTTTGAATTCCAAGACTCCACGTAATTCATTTCATATCCTTTAATACAATTAAATATTCTCATTCTCAAAACCGCCTTAAACCTTTTCTCTTTTTATGTTCCGACTCTTCATTGCAGAAGTCAAAGCATAACTTTTATCACTCTATAAATACAGAAATGAATGCATGCATGAGCGGCCATCACCATAAATCTATACATACAAAAAAAATTTGATTGGTTTTATGATTGGAAAAAGATGATCAATATCAAAGCGAAGTCAAACTAAATGTCAATTTATTCCTATAAATTTTTATTCTTCTGCATGTTTTCTTCCATGTTTTCTATTACCTTCAATTCTTAATATGTGTATATAGTTTGTTGTCATTTTACGATGTTAGTTAATATAGTGGATGAAATGGAATTTAAAACTTTAAAAAATAGGCTCAAATAATAACAATGAAATGTTACATACCTAATCAAAAACAATGTAATGTACAATAGTCCATGGAGTATCACACATGGTCACACAAGATACATAATAAAAAAAGCTTCAATTGCAACTATGTGCTTGACCGACAATGCACATTGTATGTTAAAGCAACAAATTATTCTATTAATTTCTAAGGAGAATGTTGCCTCAATTATATGTTTTCACATATACAAAGATCCAACATCCCAAATACAAGCCCGTGTGAAGCACACAACTCTTCAATAAAAGTAATTTTCCTTTAAAAAAAGAAAGACACAATAGCCCGTGTGTAGCACGGGCATGCCATCACTAGTATTTTGTATAAGGAAGTTCTATAGAAATGGATGTCATATTCATTACTGTAGTTATGACGTGACAATGAGATTTTAATTATAACATAGGTTGTAGTTCAAGTAATAAATTATATACGTCACGTAGCATTTATGAACATCGTATTGTAAGTAATGAATATTATGCAATATAATTTCACATTCCACGTCTATTTCGGTAGCATGTCGTTGTGCTTTATCCCATGATGATGGTGGATGGCTTGAATGTTGGATAAAAGTGGGTAAGTTGATAATGGTGGATGTGTTGAAAAAATATGTGCATTGTTCACCTAGATCTTGATAATGGTGGATGAGTTTAATTTTGCACACAAGGTGTTCGATGAAATGCTTAAAAGAGGTCTTGATCATATTTACTAGATGTATGTGATCCTTGCCCAAGTCGCGGAACAATTCTTGAACGATCATCTTTATCAAGATCCTCAACAATGGGGCCGCATATGTGGACGCAACCAATAAATTCAAAATCGTTGATTCTCATATGACGATGATATTCAATTCTCCGACAATCATACATGTGTTGATGTCATTGTCATGTGTTGTAATGTTATGTGAGGATCACACATATTTTGTAAAGTTCATTACTTTGATCGTTGTTATAAATATATGAACCATATAGTTTCAAATATGAACACGGTACATGATATTGGGATTGTGTTTATTGTTCTTCTTGCTGATTTATTTTATTATTATTTAAAAATATTAGTATCATATAATTGAAACTTACAAGCTAAAGTGTGAATCTTATAAACTTAAATATGAACATTAGTATCAAACTTTAGATTATGTTGTTAATTTATATAATATGTTGGTTATGAGTTCAAGGATTCTAGTTTCATGTTATGATTTCTAACTCTATGTTCGGAAGACATTGTATATTTATGAAAGTGAGACTTGTGTTCATATTTACTCTTTTATGTTGAAACAATGAACATAATGTATTTAACTATGAATGTAGAGTATGAATTTATGAACCTACTAAACAAGAAGGCAAAAAAGAAAATTTTGAGTAATTTACAAATTGTCACGGTATCACTTTTTCATCATTTTCTATTTTTAGTAGGTTCACGAATTCATACTCTATGTTCACTATCTAGTTCTGTATGTTTATTAGATGAAGGTGGGAGAAAAATGTAGAGGGCTCTGGGATTTTGAGATTTTTCCTCCTACTCCTTAGACAATTATGAGGTCTCTTATGAGTCCATTTGAATAAACTATGTCGGCTTGATCCTTGTTTTGGTGGATATAGGCATATCTACAATAGTAATGAAGTCGAATATGGGAACTTCATAGATGAAGGAATATGATCATCTCATGCTTGAATGCTTGATCTGAGGTGAAGAATTGTGAATCTGGGCCAACTTCTATTGGTCTTCTAATTAAAGCCCAAGCCCAAGTCATGTACATGCTTGATGTTCTGATTTGTAGGGTTGAATTTGAGCAACAATAATATATTATGTTAGTATTCTAACAAAAGGACCCTACGCGCCGCTCAATCCTCTTCTCGGTGTTAGTCGGGATGCTACCGTCTCGGTATTTGTCTAGGCGGAAATTTCAAGACACTAGAAGAAAAAGGCAGTCGAGGTGGCCGCCTAGCCATGGAGGTGGCTGCTAGCTGCCTAAGAAGCCTTCTAGGTGGCCGCATAGTGGCCTAGGCGTTGGGTTTAACCACCTAGGTGATCACCTAGGCATTGAGTTTATAATGATGAAATGACATGTTATATACTTATATAACAATTTACATAACCAAACTATAAAAATTGTGAATCAATATATCTTTGTTTAGTTTTCATAAAAGAAAATCTTGTTAAAATACAAAAAAAAGTGTAATATATTGATCCGCATAGCCCCCCCCGCCTAGGCTCCCATCAAAGCACCTAGTCTCTAACCCTAGCCAATACCTAGTACCCACTTAGTATTTTTTGGAACATTGATTATATATGTATGTATGCAAAGCAGTCCAAGGAGAGTTGACTGAGATATTGTGCAGAAGGTAAGGCTTATTGAGTTATGTATGATGGCTGCCGTGTGACTATAAGATTATGAGAATTCTATGCATGGTGTTCTATATTTGGTCAGTATGAGAGATGTTATATATGTGTTTGATATTGTGTATTGAAAGCAAAAACAAAGTGCGCTTGAGTGTTTTTCAATGTATGTGAGATCTATGGTGTGGGATGAAGTTGTATATGAGTTTCCAGTGTGAGATTAATATAAAATCAACTCTCTGTTTGTTTGAGGACATAGTTATTATTGTCAAATCTCATTAAATTATGTGTATGCTTGTCGTTTAGTTTTTGTCGTTCATCTTGGATATTTGAATGTTGGGATGTGTTGATGTGTATACGGTTTTATTGGCGTTAAGATCAACACATAAGGCGAGAATAATTATACCACATATTTTCTAAGTTGAAGTAATCAAGCCTTAACCGTTATAACCTCTAGAAAAACACTACACAAACACAAATATTTGATGGACGAACAAAACGGAACATCATGCCAGGCCAATAACATGTGCCAACTAGCTAATCCAGTAGAACAAGGTCCCTAAAATATTGGGGGGCCATATATTTATAGACGTGAATGTACAATATAGTAAGTATTTACAATTGCGGGTATCTTTCCAAGAAATTGGGCCCATATATTCATATATTCCTAGATGTTAAACATAAACAAGAATACAACGGTTTTGATTCTTGAACTTTTGTTAAAAAATATTTTTTTTAATATGTGACAGAATCTCTCCATTCTCATTTGCACTAACATGTTTTATTCTTTTTCAGTAAAATTCGGGCTCTTAAGAAAATATTTATAGAAATATAAATCATTTTTCACCTTCTTCAAATAATTTACACTCCTTATTTTTTATTCTTTTTTGAAATTTGTTTTTTTGTATGATATTTTAATATGTGATTTTTCAACTTTAGTTAAAGAAGAAGTTATGAAAAAGTAATAGCTATTAGATTAGCATTTTTAAGATTTATTTTTAATCAAAATTAACACAAATATGTAGGAAAAATATATAAATTACTACTATAGAATAGGACTTTAAATATGTTAAAATGTAATTAAAATAAATAATTTTTATAACTAAATATTTCATATAAATTATTAAAAATTACATATAAAAGTGAATTTATATAAAGTAAAAATAGCATAGGGCCTCCAAAGTTGATTGGGCGGCCTAGTAAACCATGAATTATGGGATTCCAAATTTATTTCCCAAATAATTCTAATACAAAAATGGTTAGTATAGACTAAAGGCTAAAGAGCCGGTGCATATATCTGAATTCAGGAATATGAAAGATAATCTAATCTTATATAATATAAAAGTTGAGTTGGAGGTCCATTAAATACCTCTAAATCAACCAATCCATTTCCGATTTTATCCTTACTCATTCACAAGCCAATTACGGCAGTCACCCCTAACAAGTTAATTATATCTTTTTTACCAAAAAATTTATTATCCATTCCCTTTGTATTCCTTACACTTATAAATACTCCCTCCATTCATTAAAGAATGTTATTTAAACCATTTATTTTTTACAAAAATATTCTCATTTTAGATGTTTAGTTAGTGAGTTAAGAGATTTATTTTTAAAATTTAAAATTTTTTATTTCTTTATAAAAATTGTGATTATTGATTAGTTGACAATGATGGTTTATGAAATTAAAATATATATAGAGAGAGAGAGACTAATAATAAATTCGTTAGTTTTTATACACATATAATATATAATAATTATAATAAAGTTCATTTTTTGATGAATTACTTGTAACTAAAATCAAACACACGGTTACTCTAAAACTCTCAATTTCATTATCATTTTTCTCAGTATATTCTCACCACCTCTTCAACTTTATCCCTAGCGTGCGACCCTTCAAATTCCCTTCGATTTTTCACCATAGCTATTACTCTAATTAAATGCATTCAATTGCTTTCATGTTTGACCGTTTGTAACCTCCAAAATTACTCTCTCCATCCTCAATTGTGGAGTAACGCTCGACATTTATTTCTCTAATTCAACTTCGAGCAAATGTTGCTCACATCAGGTTATAAAGTATAAACCATGCTTTACCAATCCTCCTCGTCTTTTTTGCACGTTTACTACTTATCGTCTTCTTTGTTTCGTCGCATGTCTTTGTGTTTTCACCTTCAACGGGCTCAAAGTTACTTTCGCATGGAGGTATATTTCTATCTTGCACCTCCTCTTTATTTGTAGTTTGTTAATTCGAAATCGTTGATTGGAATTGATCAATTGAAGCTGTAGAGCTCTAAATTTGAGATTTTGATATATTTCTCTCTTAATTGATATGTGATTCTTTGATATCTTCTTAATTCGTGTTCTTCTTAGATTTATCAATTTCAGATGTAGAAGCTCCCCAAGATCATTAAAGAAGTTGTTAATCTTTTTTATTTCTTTGCCTGTGTAGACTGGTCAAGTTCTCATCATATCATATTTGGTTAGTCAACCTTCAATTTTTGGTCCTTCACTCATATGGCTCATTGAATTTAACTTCTTCATGTTGATGATAAAGAGTTCTATCTGAATAGGTATATTGAAATCCTTGACTTTTGGGTGTTTATTTTATAATGGTTTGTTACTTACATTTATATACTTTCATCCGCTGACCAGGTATCACTAATATACTAGATAATTTTTTTTAAATGAGTTGGGAACTGAGGATTTTTTTGTATCTGTATTATGTTTTTAAAATGATGTGCTATGGTGATTTTTCAGGATTACGAACTGCTTGATGTCTATGGTAATTTTTTAGGATCAAGAACTACTTGCTATCTATATGCTCTTGCTTATTTTATTCTCAGTTTGGTGTATTCCAATTGTATAAATGATACCATGAGTCATGAATAGTGGTTCTCCGAAACGTTGCATTTTATTAAAGATATTGTATATGCTTATTTAAGAAGACGGTGATTAAAAAGGAGTGTATATGATTAATTAAGAAGATGGTGATTAAAAAGGAGTGTATATATAGTGCTAGATTGGTAGTTAGACAATTGACTGCATTGTGAGTATGTTGTGAAGGAATCTGCTCAATTAATGTTTGAGACCATGCATTTTGTTTACCAATTATATATAATTCCTGCATTGTAGGCTGATTTTCATTCATTTTGTAACACAATAAAAGATGTGACCATGCCTTTTAGTAATCCATTATTATGAATCATGCATAGGTACAATATGTTGAGTGTCAATAACCAAAACCAACACTGATTAAATATTTTGCAGTTCCTTTTGTAAATAGAAGTTCAAGAGATAGAGAGAATTCTATTCACTAGACGTAGGTGATTTGTGATTTCTCTAAAGGTCTTCTTTGCCTCCTGGTGTATCACCTAATTATGAGAAACAAAATATCAAGATCTAGAATTGGAAGGTAAAAATAGCGAGACATTCAAACGAAATGAATATAAGGGTGTATAGCAACTATTTGTTGAGCGCTTAAAATGAGTAAAATCATTTAAGATTAAATTCATAGGAAATTATTTTCTAAATACAAAATAAAAGAACATGATATGTCCATTCATAGGCTATGCTGGTGTATGTTGTACATTGGGTTTAAGCTTTTGTTTGTGTTGTCTTGGACTGATTTGTGCAATACTGGCTAATATTCCTTGCATGTGTAAATATGTGTGCTTTTAATGTCAATGTTTGCACCATATGAAGAGAAATGGAATTTTATTGATCTAAACAACATTAGCAACTACAATATATACAATGAGCAATAAAATTTTCTAGAATCAATTACATAATATCTACAATAATGATTCATTAAGATCTCAAATTCAGCCTGCAATCATGCTCAATCACGTTGACTGCTTGTGATGGCAATTAGCCTTATTATCCTCCCTCAAGATCGGTGGCCTATCACAGAGTCCGGTCTTGGACAGCAACATGTTGAAACAATACCAGGGCAACAATTAGTGTTACAATAGGATGAAAAAATATACATGAGAAGATATTGTCATATCAATAACTTGATGACTCAATAAGTATCCAATTAGATTTTGCTTGCTGTAATGACAAAGATGAACTTAACAGAGAATCAAACATGTATGTATGCCTTCAAGCCTAGGAATTAGTCTACTCCATAGTTGTTGAAACTTACTTCTGTAATAACCACACCTGCCTTAATTGCTTTCATACACCTCTACAAGCAAAAGGCACTGAATTGCTTGACTATATGGAAAAAGCTTTTTATGCAGTATACTCTCTCCTTTTATTTTCCCTCCACGTTATTTTTGTATGATACAAAAATAAGTATTTGTTTTATTGCTATCATCTCTTGTATCTATTGCAGGAGAGAGCCGGATTAGTTTTTTTCTCTGTTATGGAGATTTATACATGAGTAGTGAATAGATCTTCTCTTATTTCTAATGTATTGTATCTCATATAAGCATAGGATGTCATCAACAAAATTTAGTGGCTTTGTTATATAAGTGAAGGCTTTGTATTATTGTTATTTGTTTACTAGATTCTGATCCTAAGTCTAGATTTGTTTTGGTTAATAGATGGATAATATAGATTGTTGGTTTAGACATATCAAGTTACTGGTTTAACTCCAATTTCTAACTCCTTGATTTTTATCATTTGTGTTGTTGAGGTTGTAGTTGGTAATTATTCAATAGATCATCAAGTCACACATGCATTGTTTTAAATTAATTATTACTGAATGTACTTACAAGTTACAATTACACCTATCCATTGGCCGATGATCAACACAGGCGAAGATGAAATAAATGCATTGCAAGGTGAATGTGTTATTTGAAATTACAACATCTATCATTACTAGATAGTCGAAGGTATATTTTAGCTATTTTTTCACTAGATACAAGTTGAAAAGAAAAACAAATATGCAAATCATTCTAGCACCGGAATCATTTCAAAGATGAATGTTATTTCAAAGAACTTCACTTTACATCTCTCAAGTCCATCATATTAAAAAATATTTGACAAAAGTGATCAAAACTCAAGGTTCTGTCTTATGGACATCAAAGAACATCACCTTATTTTTCATGATCAATAGGCTTATTTGTACTTATGTGATTACCTTAATAAATTTTTTAAAATTAAAGTTGAAAGGACTAATAAGAATTAATAATATATTAGAAAAAAGAATTAACAATATATTTTGAAGTTGTTTACGCACTCAATTTTATGTTCTTACCATAAGACTTTCTGATTTGGTTGATTATCACGTACTATCAATCTCAAATATATTGTACTTTATAGGTTTTGAGTTCCGTGAGATTATGATTAACAGTGCAAATGATTATGAGCATGATTACTCATAGTAATAATATTAATTTATTGAAAGAAAGATTGACTATTACGGGGCAGGACTTCACAATAGATATGGAGTACATAAGAGCGTCATACATTAAATAGTACATTCTTTCACACAAAAATTATCAACATGATTCCCAATAAGTATGTAAGATTAATTCAAAAGCCCGTGCGAAGCACGGGCATAAATAGCCTAGTATACTATAAAGTTAAGTTAGAGGTTCATTTATTAACTAAAAGTATAACTTTTTTCCTCTTATGTCCTTCTATTTACTCAAATTAGCACATATTTTACCGTTTATACCCTCTCATTTAATACTTGTTTTATCTCTTATACTTTTAAATATTTTTCCAATATTTAGTGAGAAACATTTACACATGTCATCATTCATTCTGTCGTTATAATCATTCGATTTTCTCCCGCATTTATTATGGCACTGCAAAATTTAATGACTTCCTCATTTGATAGCTAATTCAATCAATAAATACCTCTAAAAGGGTTTTTCGATAGCTAATTTAGATGGTTAATTCAAGTGTTTGATTCCCCTGCTCAGGTGATAACCTCGATCTTCTGCTAATCATTTACTTGTTGTTCAATTTACATTCTTTTATTCATTACATTCTTATTTTTTTATTCTTCTACTACTTTTAAAGGTGGTAAATTTCAATCTCATAGTGCAACAATATAAATAGATGTTTGTGTATAACATACAATGATGCATATATCCTTAGAGAGAGAACAAAACCCGTTATTTTAATCTCAAATATATTCGAATGCAATTCCAATTGAGATCAATTAGCACAACCAAGAAATAACCAAGCTTTGTGTTACTTACTATTCATTTAGTTATCCACTTAATAAATATATTGGTAAGTCTTAGGAGATTCGAGATTTTAGTTATATTATTAGTAATAGACTCATCTAAAAGACTCTTGCCTATATCATAATTCCAATATAGATAAAAGATACTTTCTTATTATAATCACATAGTTTGTATAATGAACTGGAAAACTCAAATCACTTACACTACTTTAATATACTCTTATCATAACCTAACCTCCCAAATTACACAACCAAAAAAGTATATAAAAATACAAAATATAGAAGAAAACAATAATTATATTGATAATGACAGTCATAATAAATGAGTTATTATAATAATAATAATATTTATTATTATTATAATAATATTTATTAGCTTCAATTTTTTGAAATATTACTTATCTTTCAATGTCAACTAGAACAAATGCAATTTCCCCTTTATCTTATTTGCATCATTTCACATCCCTCTAAAAGACATTATTTTTTCCTAAGATCTCTAAAATAAATGGTATATGAAAGGGCTGGTAATACATCATCTTTTAATTTATTTTCTTCCATAAATTCTTTACACCCTTCACCTTCACCATTTCACACTTTTAACTCACACAGAAAGTGTAACTGCTCCAACATGGATTGTATATGCATATAACTTCTTCTCATATATATTGAGCTAAAAATAAACATACTATTAAAATGATTAAAGACTAAAAACAATCCACGTATAATGAATAATTAGTTTCTTACATTTAAAGAAAATATTATTTATATTTTTTGAGTTATTAGTACTATGAGAAAATTTACATTAATCATTTTACATCTATTGAGTAACTATGATTTGAAAAAATATATAAATTACTCATAAGGTACCACAAAATATATTAATATTAGTTAAAGATTTAATATCTATAAAAAATTAAATAACCATGAATCTAATAAATATAAAATAGAGTTTTTATAGCTAATTTTCTCTAATTCAACTTATGTTTATTTTTCATTTTTTCTAAATCACTCTCCATCAATTTCTCCTTTAGTGACTGTTATAATTGTGGATGTCTTCATGATATAAAAACTTCATTGTTGTGAAACTATCATCTTCCCTAATTATATTATACGACTGAAAACTCGTGAATAATGTAAACATAGTTAAGTTGGATTAGAGTTACAAAGAGGGAGAGAAATTGGATTTGTGTAGACCGAGTGAGAAATTTGAATGGACAGGAAAAAAATTATATATATATTAGAATCAAATTCAGTAAATTTTTCGATTGCTTCTTCCCTGAGAAAATGTTGAATTAATAATATTTAAATTATAATAATGGATTGACTAATAACATGTAACAATGACATATGCATTGTACTAAAAATGATATCCTATTAAACTAAAAATAACATCCAAGAGAATAATATTTTATATTTCAATATACACAATAAAATTGATACCAGAACAGTTTTTACTGAAGAATAAAAAGCATCATCAAGACAAAACCATGTACCCATGCCTTACATTTGTTGATTTAATGGAATGGAGTAGTGTCCTATTAGATCATTTTTAATAAATTTATACATTACATTTCATCTATGAGGTTCATTCAAACTTTCATACACAAACAAGAAAATAGACATTAGAATATATGGGTTCCGGTATGACGTGCCCTTATGGTGTGAAATGTGAAGAATGTTGAACCATTAGATTAGAAAATGGAGGGCTAAGATTAAAACATGGTTTTTTAACGAATCCACGTGGTGGCATTTTTGTAATTAATAGTGAACTTTTTTCTTCTTTTTTTTACATTTTCTGGGTTATTTTGTTTATCCCCTTAGAACTGAACGATTGTGTGTTATATGTGAACATTAGCGTGTTATATATGTACCAGAGAAACTTCACATTTCACACCATAAGGGCACTTCACACCGGATCCTTATTCTCTATATATATCTAAAGTCATATTTCTTCCATACAAGATTCAACCAAAAAAATAAAGCACGTGCAATAATAGCCTAATTTATTTAAAACTAATGTCCGCACTATAATTACTACTTTGTTTTTTTTTCTTGTAGACTGTAATTACTAATCTGTTGAAGACTCGAATCTGTTCTAAGCTGACAGATGGGAAGTAGACAACAAAATAATGTTTGTAGAATCCAAAATAATGTCGATAATATCCAAAATTAAACACATAATTAACACTAAAACCATTTCAACTATTAGTGATACGTGATCACCCAAAGAAGATGAAATTAGTGCTTCTACACTTCCTCGAAGAATTGTTCACATCCTATCTTCGACAGATCATGACCTTGATAGCAGACCGAGCACCAGGATGCAGGAAATGGATGCCAATATACTTTTAATCAACCACAAGACCTTTTACCTTAAAGGGTTTTAGAAGCGAAAGGGGTTGTCTTGATCAATCAAAAGGGTTTTATGCGCTTCCATGAGCAGCCATGACAGGGACATCAATTCTAGTACTAAACTGATGGGCGTTACTTCATCACTGTGTAACCGATGCCTGGGAGTTCGATTCTAACATTGATGTGACAGGTGTTACCCACCCCGTCTTTGTCAACACAGAGGAGAGAAGGTGAAACAATGAATGAAATGTGGCGAAGAACCAGGTGGTCGAACGTTACACAACCATAGAATAATAACTATCTACCATGAATCTGGAAAGGATGGAAGAATAGATGTCATTGAATAGGCCTCAAATGAATGGTGCAATGACTAGGTTATTTCACGGAAGAGACGCAAAGGGTTTTTTGGAGAAAAGTTGAATATGACTGAGGGCATTTGAGGGTTTTATGTTTTTGTTTAAGTTTTGTCACAATAAATTTAACAAAAAAGTGAACTTTCGTGTTTAAGATTGTATCGACATATTATATTAAAAAAATGTAGAAAATATTCTCATGTTTAAATTTATATAAATAATTAATATCATCAATTAGTTAAAATTAAAATTTAATTTATACTATTTATAGGAAGAAAAATTGCTAAGTTTATCAAATCTCATTTATAGGAGAGAGTATATAGTTAGCTGGTAGAAGATGCATCTCTATTGCTCTTTAAAATACCAATCCCGTTCGTTGGTTGTTTGTAAGAGCTATTCCCAGTTATTTTCTTATTGAAATTCAGTTTCTTTCCAAGATAGGTTATGAAAAAGTACATGAAGTTTTATTTTTTGTCAACCCCTGTTGAAAAGTAAAATATTTTCCAAAATTTTACAACCAACAAAGTAAAAATAAGTAGTGTCCAAAAATTACCCTATAATATAGCTATAGAAAAGAAAAATAAATAGTGTCCACATAATAATAGGCCACGGACTTAACATTCAAGATTTATTACGTAAGAACCCGAATTTGACATCATTCATTGCTAATCAAGTATAATATAGATAGCCACACAAGATATACTTTTACAACTCATATTACGTCTTAAACATTATTTTAAATATAAAAATGTACCATAGTATATCCATGTATATTCAAGGATCGATCGTGGTTGATCAACAAGCACTTATTTAATCGTTTAGGATATATATGTATGTATGTCATACATGCAAAGGCACCTTTGTACGGACGTACATGCGTGCTTTACGTGTGTTTGAACTAGGAGAGTGTAGGAATCAATGATAGAATGTATGAATTAATGATAAGGATATTCCCAATTTTTAAAGTTACCTTGTCGTTTTTCATGATTCAAACTATGAGAGAGTATAGATTAATGATAGAGCGTCCGCTCTAATACTAAATGTTGGATCGTGTATGTATTTCCATGTAGCGCTTAAGCAGTAGCGCTTAAGCAATAGCTTAGGTTATGAACTTAAATACGAAACGGAAGATTAAAACAATAAAATCTCGATAATACTTGAAAGGATTTTTCTAAGGTGAGAACCCTATACTTCTAGCAAGTTTGTGATGAAACTCACCACTAATCTTTATTGCTTAACAAACTGACTTTACAAATTTTAGAACAACACTCTATATCTCTCCTCTATAGCTTATGCGCTCATCCGGAATGGAAGATTAAAATAATAAAAGATCTATAACAATTGTAAGGATTTTTTTCAATGTGAGGACCCTAGTCTTCTAGCAAGTCGGGGATAATACTCCCCACTACTCTTTATAGCTTAACAAGTTGACTTTACAAAATTTAGAACAACACTCTATAGCTCTCCTCTAGCTTTAGTGTTTTCTTTCACTTTCTCTCAAAGCTCAACTCCTAAACAACAAAGCTACCTTTCTCACCTCTTACAAGTGATACTTTCTCAAGCTAGTAATCTCTTTGTAATGTATGATGTGTGAGATCTACCTTTTACAATCACTATTCATAAGCTATATATAGTGCTGCATAACTAACTCTAATTAAGCACGTCTCTATAGTTTATCCTCCAAGAAACACGTCATGTCAGCAATCCATGCGCTTGTGCTTCTTCGCAACGGTGATCCATGCACTTGTGTTTCTTCGCTTGATGATCCCCGTTGTCCAATCCAACGATTTGTGCGCTTTCGTTTCTCCATGTCATCGATCCCTGGATATCCACCTTCCTAAAGTCGAAAACCCTAACAACCTCCAGCTACCCTCTTTTCTATTTAGCTTTAGTGATACCAGCCTTCCTTCCATGAGCAAATTTTTAGAGCACTTCAACGAACCACTGGAATCATTCCACGTGCCTGACGATAAACTCTGGATCAGCTTCACTTGCTTCACTTCACTTATTTCGCAGCTCGACTCTCTTGCTACGCAGCGCAACCTTCACGCTACCTTAGCATCGGTAAGACTCAGCTCTCCCCGCTAGACTCAAGCTCGACCCTTAAATGGTTAAGCTGGACCTTGTTATCTTCAAGCTGGACCAAAAAGATCTCGAGTATACCCTTTCAAGTTTAAAACACACAAAGATCATTAAACACATAGATTTGTCATTATCAAAATAAGAGAACTGGTTAAGCTCGACTTAGCCTTAACTAACATTCTATTTCGGCTTTGATTTCAGGTTTACCACCTGCAATAGAGTTGTCCGCGAAGGGTCTCAAACAACAATAAATAGGTATTTTCCATAACTCTATTCCAAAATTTTGGAATTTCAATGAATTTCAATGAATGTTGGACCAAAAACATCTTGATGTAGCAATTAATTTGCATCTTCGTCTATGTCTTTTCAATTACAGCTTTTAATGTGATACAGTTTGATATAAGTAGGGATTTGCTTCAACCGAACTTTCAATTTTCCATATTCCGTCTTGGATTATATATTGACCACCAGATATCAAGAATATCAACGAATATATGGTTAATCAATAGTTTCATTAGATTAGAGTCAATATCATTCTGTTCATATGAAAAGATAACACATATAACTCACAGTAGGCATGCTTCTGAATTTCAATGTAAAGGTTAATGAATACTCGGAAGGATAGGTGATTTTGGAAAAAGTGGTGTGTTCTTTTTACGTATAGACTAATGACAAGCCTTGCATACTAGTTTTAAAAATATCTGCAATACCTCTTGGACCGTTACACTTTTGCTTGGGTGTTTGTTTTTCATTTATCATTATTTATGTTTTATTTATTTTACTTCTATATCATACTTTATTTTATCATACTTTATGTTAATTTGTAAAAATTCATGACTCACACACAATAGCTTTCCCTATCTTGTATTTTAACTGTCAGTTTCTAACGCCTTGCTTGAAACTTATTACTAAATTAACTTTATTAAAAAATCCGGCATGAATTTGGTTAAAACCTTTAATAAATAATTATTTCGGGCCGGAAGATTAGCGATATGTGTTAGGAATTATTAATTGTGGATGGTACAATAATTTATCATTAAACTACCACACCATTTTCTAAAATCAAATCAACCTGATCACATGTACTTGTGTTGTGGATTTTTTTGTTCATTATAAAATTTCTTTTCTTTTTCTTTTTAGCTTTTTTCACGATTTTTGAATTTATAAAATCTAAAAGAAAAAATGAAAAAAGTGATAGTTTTGTAGTTTTTAAAAAAAGAGTATATCTGTACTGTAATCCTAAAAGTTGTATATTTCTTTCTATTATGTCTTTGTTTGGAGGTTTTGTTGCAAATATTTTAGACTAGTGCCACCTACTCTATAATAGCATACCGTATTGTTGGATTACTATATCTTTTGTTGAGATTATCAACTTTAATTGTTCTAGGCTTGTTAAAATGATTAAAAATATCCCTAGAATTCTCCTTGTACAATGAAAACTTGTATACTTATTATATTTTTATTTTAAATGTGGTATATACTATATATTTAGCTGGTAGAAGATGCATCTATCCTTTCGATGATTGTTTGTAAGAATTATTTTCAATTATTTTGTTTCTTTTTTTTTGGTAAGAGTACTGGCGGACCTAGGGTAATATTTTAAAGGGGGTCACTACATTTTTTCAAAAAATATAATATAATATATAATAATAATAAATTTATTATTAATTTATTAATTATAATAAATAAAATATATTTATAAGGATAAATACAACCATTTAGTAAAAATATAGTGAAAGTTATTCATAAAATATCAAAAACAGGAGAGATTGGATGGATATGGGATTTGAACTCAAGACCGTTTTATAGTATAATTAGACCTTACCACCTTAGCTAGAAAATTTTTGTTATTATAGATTGGATTTTTTAAAAAAAATATATCTGTTTTTTCGTTTTTTTTCCACTAAATATAAGTATCGGGGTCGGATAAACAAGGGGCCCGGGCCCCCCTAATACCCCTGGGTAAAAGGTCGACCCCAAGGGACTTACTTGATAAGAGGACAGCTCCAAGGAACATTGCCTCTATCCCAGATAAACTGGAAAACACATATATGAGATGGGGATCGAACTTCCAACATCATGATAAGGGAACAACCCGCCTTAACACTAGAGCAAGAGCTCATGCCCCAATTATTTTCTTACTGACATTCAGTTTCTTTCAAAGATACGTTATGAATAAGTATATGAAATTTAATTTTTGTAAACCCCTTGTTGAAAGGAATTGACTACTCAATGGTCAAATGTGAGGTCCAATAAAACAATATTAATGCTGTAGGATACTTTTCCAAATTTACTCCTGTAGTATAGCTACAGAAAAGTAAAAAGAAATAATGTCCACATAATACGCCAAGGACTTGATTAACATTCAAGATTTTGTTACGTAAAAACCCGAATTGACATCATTAGTGCTTTAGTAAAGTATAATACAGATAGCCACAAAAGTTATACACTTACAACTCATGTTATGTATTAAACATTTTATTAAATATAAAATGTGCCATTGTATATCCTTGTATATTCAAGGATCGATCGAGGTTGATCAACAAGCACTTATTTAATCTCTTAGGATATATATATATGTATATATTGCCATACATGCAAATGCACCTTTGTACACACGTACATGCGTATCTTACGTGTGCTTGAACCTAGGTTCTTCGGAAGCGTCGGAGCCTCAATGTCACTGCTTCACCTGCTGCTGTTGTGGTATCTCTATCTGACAATCTGCCAACTAAGGCACCAACACCACCGAGGGCAGTACAGTTAGCTACCGGGAGATTGACAATGACAACAAGGTCATTGACTTGGCGTGTGGTGATAGGGGCTGGATTTGTCACATTGTATATGATATTAAATGCAAAGCCTCCTGTGGCACTAGTAGTGGTAGTGGCAAGGATAATATTTGTCCTCTCGACTGCAAGCGTAACTGTGGCGTTAATTGCCGGAGGACAACTTAGGTTGCCACAAGAACGGTCGGGATTGCCATCAGCGGTGCAAAAGACTCTACCGCCTGGGAGGTTGATTGATGCAATATTTCTATTGGAGTTAGCAATAGTGTTACCGATATGGGAAAATGCAATCAGAGCGAGGATAAGTAGAGAAGTGTTTATTGGGAAAGTCATATTGTTTGAGTGATTGTATTTTAGTATATATGAGAAGTGTGTATACAGTTGTTATTTGCATGTTTGGAATGAGCCTTATTTATAGGGCTGCAAAGGGCATTCATGACATCAACATGATATGGTCATACTCATACTATCCTATTTGACAGCCAATACCGATCAAATTTACAAGTCAAATTTATACTTAATTATTTTTTAGCTAGCTAGCAAGGTATGCTTTTTTTCCTTCTTAAATTATGGATCATATAACGCATCTAAATATAAGTATAAACAATGACTTTTAAAAGCCTATAATCTATAAGTCTATAGTTTTGCATATACATTGCATGATTTTTTTTATTGTTAAGCTGTTGAATATAGAATACATTAATGATATGATTGTTTAATATATATATTAAATTCTAAATGATGTTTTAAAATTTCTAGAAGATAGTTTATTATAAGGTGAGATATAAATAAGTGGTGAAATTTGGTAAGATGTTGAACAATTATTAGATAAAATAGTGATAAGATGTTGAACATATTTTCTTTACAAGTCACACTTTTAAAACTTTATTTGTAAAGTTTATATATCAAATTTCATTTATATAATTAAATTTTTTGTTGTTTTGACAAAATTTAATTTTAAAAAATAACATAGAACGTTTTATTTTTGAATTTTTTAGCATAACATAAAATATAGATTATGGTAGGGTTTGATCCTCACGGAATAAGTTTTAATCACAATAATATTAATTAATGTTAAAATATATATCTAATATAGTAATTATTGAGAAAATAAAAATCATATAAGTTTACAAAAAGGATTTTTTTAATGTAATAAATATGAAATTATTTCTAGAAGAAATATTTAAATTCTATAATTTATTTAGATTACAGTGTAATTGAAATAGCCTTAGCATTCTGCACCTATAAATGTGTGAGATTATTAAAAAGGAAAAGAAAAAAGAGAATAATAGAACCAAAATAAAGAGGAGAGATAATTATAGATCTAATAGAAAAATTACAATAAGGAAAGACTTGTAAAAAGGGAGTGTTAACATGTATGTATAATACTTCATCCGTCCACTTTTAATTGTCACTTCTAATAATGGATCCTTTCTTAGAAGTGACAATTAAAAGTGGATGGAGGAATTATTGAAAAAAGCATAATATTCCTTGATATAAAGGTGTTTATTTTAACTTCAAAAATTCAACCCTCTTTGTAGGTAGTTGCACATATCGTTGGGCTTTTGGAGATTAATGGGCCTAATTCGGTTTCAGAGTGTTAGGGTTTTTCATTTTATCTTCAAATAGCTACTTTATTCAATGTAATCTACATCCACAAAATTGAGCGAAAGTATCCTTGCTTGGTAGTGTTCCCAGACGTTGTCATTATTGACTGACCAAGTAAACAATTCTAAGTGCTCTTCGTTAGTTTTCGTATTCATAACTGCATTATTCCTAAGAACTGACATCAGCTCTTTGGTTCATGTTACGATGGAAGATGAAAAAATGCATGTGAAGTGATCCGGAGCTTCGGATTTCGGTTTCAGGAAGATGCAGATTGAGGATTACCTATACATGTACTGTAAAGATTTGTGCTTGGCTTGCCTCTGGGACAAAAGTCTACATGTATGATGGATGTTGACTAGAAGTTGTTGGAAAAAGGCGTTGAGCATGATTCGCCTGTCACTGTCCAGAAATGTGGCGTATCACACTATCAAAGCAGAATGTACAAAGGAGATTTGGAGATTATGTGTGCACTACATGAAAATCCTTCCGTGATCAACAAGGTTCATCTAATGATGCACCTGTTCAATTTACGGATGTCAGAAGGTGCGGTAGTGACGACCTACCTAAACGAGTTTAACATGACAATCACATAATTAAGCTCTATAGACATCAATTTAGAAGACTAGGTACAAGCCATAATTATATTATCTTTCGTGCCAGAATGTTAGAGTGGTACGATATGTACCTTGAGTGAGGAAACAAGGAGGGAAAAGCTTAAATTTGATGATGTTAGGGTGAGGTTATTAGCAAGGAGATTTACCAAAAAGAATAATGTTCGACATCTAGGTCACCCTTAACTTCACGAAATTAGGATAGGTCAGAATATAAGTCAAAGGGAAATTTGTCAAGAACAAGAGCAAAATAGAATGTCGGAACTACAATGAGAATGGTCATTACAAGAACGAGTAGAAGGAAGAGAAAATGACAAGTTTGTAAACTTAGCAAAAGAAAATTATAGTGATGTGTTGACTTTGAGTGATTCAACTGTAGAAACCAAAGCCAGGCTTTGGTCCCGAGCGTGAGCAGTCTTGTAGAATCTTTGGTGTTAGATTCTTCAGTGTCGTTTGACTCATGAAGTAGCATAGATATGATGGAACACTGCGCTTCTACAGAACTAGGGAAGGTTTATCTTGTTGCTGATAAGCATTTGAAGATTGTAGGGAAGGGGGGTGTTCCGATTAAGATTCCGAACAGGTATGTGTTTGATCTGCATGGTTTAAAGAACATTTCTAGGTTGAGGAGAAACTTGTTATCACTTTGATAGCTGGATAAAAAAGGTTACTCTGTGATCTTTGGAGGTGGTGCTTGGAAGAATAAAATGGGAGCTATTGTGATAACTCGTGGAAAGTTGGAAGAAAATATGTACCTGACAGAAAGCACATCCAGTAGCACTGCTTTTGCAAGAGAGGGTAGCGACGTGGATTTGTGGCAGTTTTTCCTTGGTCACATGAGTCAAAAGGGGATGAAAGTGATGTTATAAAACTGTTTTCTTCCAGATCTTAAGTCTGTTGAAATTGGACTTTATCAAGACTGTATTTTCTGGAAGCAGAAAAGGGAGAGGTGAAAAAACTTTGATGAAACTGAAGCTCGAGTTAGTCCACAAGGATCTATGGGGTCCAGTACATGTGAAATCTCTTAGTGGAGCTTCACACTACATGACCTATATTGTCGACTCTACTAGAAAGTTCTGGCTTTACCTTCTGGAGAAGAAATATGATGCTTTTGATTAATTTAGAAAGTGGATATAGAGAATGAAACAAGTATACAGGTAAAGTTCTTGAGATATGACCATGGAAAAGAGTATGATCTCAGAGAATTAAAGGAATCATGTGTTGATAATGTGTGGAATACGTATGGAGGAGACTTAGAACGTACGCCTCAGGAGAACAGAGTTGTTAAACGGATGAATGGTCATTGTGTGACCATGCTAGGAACATGAGATTTAAATGAGGACTCCCAAAGAAGTTCTAGGCAGAACTTGTTAGCACTAGGCATTCCTGATCAAAATTTGGTCATTTACTCTCATGTAGAATGGCATTCTTGAGGAGGTTTGGAGTGACGAGAAGGTGAACTTTTCCTCCATTCGAGTGTTCAGATGTGATGAGTATGTTCCTAATTCTCAAGTTGAGAGAAGTAAGCTGGATGCCATGTCTGTCAAGTGTAGGTTCATTGGATATGGTGGCGATATTTTCAGATATCGGTTCTAAGATAACTAGAACAAGAAGGTTATTCTTAGTCAAGATGTTGTTTTCAACAAGAAAGTGGTGTACAAGGACAGTTTGGGAGCTTCTAAAGTAGCAGATTTAGAGCATGATGTCGTGAACATACACATCAGGAATTTTAGTGGGAGTAGGGAGGTAGTTGTTGTTGAGGATGAACTTTACACCCCAATGCTTGTACCGCGTAGAACCAACCAAGAGCATAGATTACCTGACATATTCATGCCTTCAAAGAATTACATGCTACTAACTGGTGATGTTGAGTCCAAAATCTATGCAAAGCCATCTTTTTAGGGGTGTGCAAAAAATCTGAATATGAAATTCCGATAACCTAATAACCCGATCCGATTGAATCTGCTTTATTCGTATTGGATTTCGGATTACAAATTTTTCAATCCGAGAATTTTGGTTCAGATCGGACTTAATATGTGGTTTTTCATATTAATCTGATTGATTCAAAAAAAATGTGGGAAGCGTTTCTCAATTCGTCTATTTGAGTAAGAAATCTCGAAGAACACTCCCTTGATTGTAAATCCCTAAATTTATCAATTCGCTCCTTAATGTGGAACAAACATCTCAGAGTGAATGTAGTGTCCTGAAAATAGGAGGCAGGAGACACAAGATTGGATGATGGTGGGGGACGATTTGGGATCGAGAAGGAAGGAAAGTTGGTAGAGTATTGACGGACGATGTCGTAGGCAATCCGGTCAAAGTAAACCTTATCTTTCTCTCCACAGGTGTAGAGAGGTAAGTAAGAGTCGATCTCACAAGGAGTATGCGAATCCGATCTTATCTTTGCAAAATAACTAACTTCATATAAAACAAAGAGAAAGAGGGGGGATATGACTGATTGGTATGGAAAACTAATAAAAAAAGCACTTTGTTCTCCAAGGAATCAACCTACGTAGTTATGGATTTGATCATCGATTTCCTATTACAAATTGGGTTCTATCTCTATACTATATGCTATGTTTGTCCTACTCCATGTACTAAGGTTGCTAAATTGGTCAAGTAGTCCTAATAGCATCTAACGTACCAATCTATCAAGACTAAATCCTAGAAAGCAGTAAGTTCATGAATAAATAAGAAGGTGTATTGCCCTTGGCGCCTACACCTCATTAATCTCCTTATCCTACAAGTCCAACTAGCCCAAGTAAAGATTTGTGGCACTATGTAGGCAAGGTTCTCCAACTAGATTAAACCAGGCCCTAGCTATATGAAGGAAACAAGTAAACCTAGGTAGCTAAGCCAGATCAACATATTATAATCAATTACTAACCATTCGAGAGATTAAAACAACACCATAGACTATTATTAGAACCAAAGGAGGAAAACTACAAAACTAATACCTATGTAGGCCTTAGCCCGGAGAACAAAGCAAAGGAGATTACTCCCTATTCATCCTAACAAAGCTTATTCTATTCTTCTGGAAAATTGTGATGTTCTTTGGGAGGAGGCAAAGCTCCTCTATCTATAAGAAAGCAAGACCCAGTTTAATGTTTGTGGAAACCGTAGCCCGAAATTTTACAAATCCTAAGTAAATAAGCCTATTTAAGCCCAACAAGAGGAGCTTCTCACGAAGTTGGCAGTAGCGAAGACGCGGGCGCGCCTTATGTCGGCGCGGTCGCGTCGGGTGGAGAGGCCCATGCGCAGGTACGTCTTCATGGGGGGCGCTCGCACCATCTGCAGAGAGATATGCATGGGCGCATCCTCTCTAGAGCGGTCGCACCACTAGCAATTTTGCCTCTCTTTACTTCTCTTCTTGGCTCGCCCTCGATTTCCGCCTTCTGCGCCTCTTCCGTGTGCACGTAATCCTCATATTAACTTGGAAGCTCCACGATGTCGGGATCATGGTCATATGCTCCATTTGTGGCCTCTTATGCCTATGGTTGATGCTTAAGCCCACGCCTTATGATGTACAATATGCCGCCAATCAAGTATATCGGAGTGGTGAGAGAGCACTTGAGAGCAGAGGAGCTTCTGGAGTGTGGAGATGGCATATTCTCTCTTGGAGCTTCTCTTTTTGTGGAGGTGGAAGGGCCAGAGGAGGGGGTGGGAGGAAAAGAAGCGGTGAGAGTCGAAGTCAGGGAAGAGGAAGAGGGAGAAGATGGGGCCAGAGGAGGAAGAGTGTGGGTCGGCGGTGGAGAGGGAAGGTCTTTCAAAGTAGAGAGGCACTTAAGAGGGAAAAAAGGGAAGGGCTTGTGGATCGCCAATGGCATCATTAGAGGAGGAAGAAGCTTAATCATCAATTGACGGATCACCAAAATTGTAATCAAATATGTCTTGAAACCCTAATTTGCTATGTTTTTTATTCAGATTTTTGGATTGGGTCCGAAATAATCAGTTTCAAAATTTAGGATTTAGGATTTTATATATTTCGAAATAATGAATGGAATTATTCTATAGGAGGGAGATTGTTGTTCTTTTGGAGTCTAATGTGCCTAATTATATTTGAAAGTATCCTTTTTTCTCTAAATGACCATTTTATTTTATATAATCAACATCCACAAAATTGAGAGAAAATATCTTGGCTTGATAGTACAATCGGACATAGTCATTATTAATGAACTGGGTGAGCAATACTGAATATTATTCGTTGTTTTCGGTAAACGTAACTGCATTATTCCTAACACATACTCTTTAGTCTATTTGTTAAATATGTCCAATCTGCCATATCCAACAATCTTGAGCTAGAGAGAGAAATGCTCACTCCTCTCTCTAGTTTTTTCGCGTAAGTTTAGTTTCTTGGTTGAGCTCGTCTGCGCTTTGTGCGGCCTGGGTGGACGATGGGATGCTAGCGGTGTAAATAGGGTGTTACTCAGGGCGGTACTCGGGGCTTTCTCCTTCACCTTTTACTCTTCTCTGTATCAATTTCTATCTCAAAAACCTAGCAAAAATCCCTTCGTAGTGTTGGTTGGATGGAGTGATTTGGAGACAAACTGGAGAAGCTACAAAATCATTCAACAATTCCATTTCTTCATATATGTACGGTACTCTAATTGTCTAATTCAATTTCTTCTTCAATTTTATGATGTCACCGGATTTGTGAAAGAACCTTTTCCATTGCACCGACTCACCATGTTTTTGTTTAAATCAAAACAATCAAATGATTACACTCTGTTCACTTTTAAGATCTATTGCTCTTTCACAATTTCTTTGATTACAATCTTAATCTTGTTCCCTAATTTTAAAGTTCAAAATATGCTATCTCCTTCCAGGATCTGTATACATAATATACTTAGGGATTTTGAGATAGTTCTCAAAATCCCCCTTTTACTGGTATATATTGGAATTATGAATTGCATTCAGATTCATATCGGTATCCAAGTGAAATGTTTCAGTCAATATTTAAAATAGTTTACAGTTAGATGAACTATCCAAAAGTACTCAACTATGCTATTCCTTCTTTCAATCCTATGATGCAATTATTCCTATTCAATCAATCTACTTGTTCAAGTTTGAACCCTTCTTTATGGTTGTTTAGCAACCCTTTTACCTTAATATGCTATTTCAAAAACTTTCATATCAACAGCTACAACTACTTATTCAATTTCAATACATGATTACTAAAGTACAACACCTCTCCTACTATCAAAAATCTACTAAAGTGGATTTCGAACATCAATACACATATCTTGAAGGAACAATTCACCTCTAATAGGCATGTTGATTTACTGATATTTTATATTCTTTTACTAGTTTGATTATGCATCCATAATCCCATGAATATGTACTTCCATGCTTACTTTTATAAATTATTCATCAAAATGGAGTATTGGATCATATCAATTTACTAACGTTCATAAATTTAAATTATATAATTCATGCTATGAGTTATAATTTATTTTGCATTATTCATATCCTTATTATTACCTTTATTATCTTCATTAATAATTGCCCTATTACTAGTTCTTACTATCAATTCTTTTATATTAGCAAACTGTAATCTCTAACTTATATGTATAGAATAGAAATAGTTAGTTTTAAAAAATACATCGTATATTGTTGGAGTCTATTTCAATTTCTTGGTTATATCTCTAACTATAAGTTCACTAGATATGGATCTCTATCTTTGCTATATTCATAAGAAATAACATTTAAACCCTCTCTCATTATACTCATTTTTCATACCTTTCTCTCTCATTTACAAATCATTACATTCTTATTTCTTTCCTTGCAATTTCTATAAAAACAACTTCAAAGATCCTGCACATAGCCATCCTAAAATTTTATTTATTGCTTATTAAGGTACATTTAACTTTTTATTATAATATTAATAACGTTTACCCACTTATGCATATAATACTGATATTTACATGCAAAAGTTGTGTAAGGTGTAAGTTGTTAACTTGTTATCTCCACCTGTCTCTTTCATATGCTACATGTCCCTCTTCATGATGTCTGGCTTTCTGATGGAAGTTTTAAACACCATGTGTCATTCTCCACTGGATGATGTGTTTACTAAATATGTGATGCTACTCATTCACCTAATGCAATCTTATTTATTCTACTCTCTCACTATGTTTATATATTATGATGGTACTCATTAGATATATATTAAATCATTCTTGAATGTCCCTATGTTTGTCCATCCACGTGTTATTTATTTACTGATCTTATTGTTGTTTTGGCCAACCTTTTTACACACATATGCATAACCAAATTAGTGACACATATCCGTTGGTATACAAGTAAAACCCTTATAAATCCATTATTAATTACAACTGATATCAATCGGTATCCTTCTTATTGTGTCTCTAGACATCTTTTGATTACTTACTTAAAGAAACTAAACAAATGAACATAGCATATTGGAATTGCAGGGGGACAAGGAGAAAAGATTTTCGGACAGAAATATCTTTCATGTAAAAATCAAATGTAATTGATATATTTTGCCTAGAAGAAACAAAATCAAATAATATTCCAAACAATAATTACCTTCACAAATTAGGATTTAAAAATGTACATTTTAGTCATGCCAATGGAACAAAAGGTGGGCTTTGGATCCAATTTCCAGACTCTATACAAGTAAAATATTTTCTTTAATATATAATAAAAATATATTATTATTATTATAAAATATAATATATTTTATTTACGCTACATCTAATGAAAATCAAAAACCAGATTCCTGGAATAAAATAAATTCTAAAATGATAAAGTTTAATCTACCTTTTATTATTATGGGTGAATTTAATGAAATTCTATCTCCAGCAGATAAATGAGGTGGTATTCCGCCACATGCAAACATCTGAAGAATTCAAAATCTTTCTAATCAATTTGGTCGTTTAACAACCCCGTACAAAGGCTTCCCATTTACATGGAGAAAATCCACTAATTTTACAAATACAATTTTTGAAAGACTAGATAGATGTTTGGTGAAAACTCAATTTCAAAATTGGTTCAAAATTATTGAGACTATTCACTTACCTATGACCACTTCAGACCACTATTGTATCATATTAAGATTAGAAAATGAAAAACACAACAAAAATTATCCTTTCCGTTTTGAGAATGCATGGATAGATAAACCAGAATATGAAAACATAGTCAAAATGCATGGTCTATAAATTGTGAAGGCACTTATATGTTTAATTTATACATGAGACAACGCAGATTGAAATATCTTTCAAAAATTTAGAATAAAAATAATAATCATAATAATCATAATCAACTTCAAACTACTCTTACAAATCTCTCTAATATATAAAAGGAACTTATCAATGATCTTACAAATTCATACTTCAACTCAAAATTTAGAAATATGAATAATAAATATAATGATCTTTTAATATTTTAACACAAATAATGGATTCAAAGAGGCGAAGTACAAAACACCTTAAAATTTGGACAAAAATACCAAATATTTCCAATAAGTGGCCAAACAACGAGCCTTTAAATAAAAAATAAAAAATTATTTTTCTTTAGATGGTATTCATGCTAAAGGGAGAAGAAGTTATACATTTCATTATTAATGAGATCCATTTACTCGAAAAACCAAAAGATATTAACATTGTTTCAATGAAATTCCATTGAAGTTTATTATATGTTTTTTTCATGTCAATCTTAATAGCCATCCATCCACGAGATTCGTTTTTTTATTGTGAAAAGAATGAAAAATCTCACGGACAATTAGTATGTTATCTTGAATTAATCTTTCTTGAAAAAAGCACCATGAAGTGGATTAATCAATTTGGGTAAAACTATTTGTAATCTATTTGCTAGAAGTTTTGTAATAATTTTGTAAGAAGTATTACAAAGACTGATTGGTCTATATTATTAATTGTTTGAGGGTTTGTAACTTTAGGGATTAAATTAATAAAGAATGGGTCAATTCAGCTAGCAACGAGCCACTATGGAAGAATGCTTGGAATGATTTAATGATAGATTTACCAACAATATTCCAATAAGATTCATAGAACTTTGCTGAAAAACCATTAGGGCCACAAGTTTTATTTCTCGGAAGATCTTTTACAATGTTTTTTATTTAGACATCATTAGGACGTTTTGTTAGGTGAATGTTATCCTCATCAGATATTAATTTTGGAATTATCTGGAAATTATTAATTGAAATTGGATGTATGTGATGAGGGTTGAATCGAGTTTTGAGATCTTTAGTTATAAGATTTTTGATATGAGTTCAATCAGTATCCTTCTTTCACTGAGAAATGTGGATTAAGACAAGACGACCCTATAGCTCCTTTTATTTTTGTAATAGCAATGAAATATTTAGCTAGATATTTAATAGTTGAATCTAAAAATGAACACATAAAGTAGGTACTAGAATTTGTAATCAAAGGATGTGTATTCCTTTCTTAGGTTTTGCTGATGATACTATAATTTTCGCAAAAATGCTACATATATTAAGGAAATGCTAGATAACCTTTCTAAAATATTAGTCCTAAAAATTAACTATGATAAAATTTCTATCCAATTTTCTAAAAATATTACAACTTCTAATAGAAATTTAATCGCTTCTCCATTAAAAAATTGTATAACTACAACAATGAAAAAATATCAAGGTATCCCGATAATAGAAGGTAGGATTAAAAATGAATGTTTCGATTACACAATTGATAAATTAAAAATGCAAACTATCAATTAGAAACCTAATAATTTATCACAAGCAGGTAGAAGTAGAATTGTTCTAATTTAATCAAATTTACTCTCTAAAACTAATTATTTAATGCAAAATTTTTATCTTCCAACTAGTACACACAAAAAATAGACAACATTAACAAGAATTTTTTCTGGAACAAGAATTCTTAATCTTCTAGAGCTTTAATCTCTTGGAATAACATCTGTAAACTTAAAAATTGTGGTGGTATGGGTCTCCATAAAGTTTCGGACATAAACATATCACATCAAATGAAACTTCCTTGGAACATTCTTAATGATGAAAATAATATTTGGGTTAAAATTTAACAGAAAAATATCTTAATAATAAAAATATTTTAAAATATAACAAACTGTTATGAATAATGCAAAACTAGTTCAATTATCAAGTGCATTTATTTGACTTGCATGAGTTAGATCAAACATCTAGAAGACCATGTTCAAGGTTTGAAAAATGAGATGTATAATTAAGGTAAATAGTGTGTGAATTATTCACCTTCTTAAATCTTCTTCACTTTACATTTAAGATGATGTAAATTAGTCAAGAATTAGGTGATCTCCTTAGCCAATAAATAGAGGCATTCTTCATTGTAAATTTCACACACAAAATAAGAGCAAGAATACCTTTTCTAAGATCTTGATCTCTCTCTTTCTTCTCTTAATATTTAAGTTCTTTTTAAGTGGTTCTTTTATAAAGATTAAGTCATCTTGTCTTAATCATCTCCCAATCAAGATTAAGGCACTTTGTCTTAGTCAAATCACAACACGTTATCAGCACGAAGAGTCTCTAACCACCGCTTAGCAAGAACCATCAAGGTATAAAATTCTACTTCCTTTATTACATCATCATAATTATACAAGAGTTATTACAAAATCGATCTGAGAAGTATGCTCTGTAGTTGCCCAAAACTCGGGATCTTCTACATCAGAAACTCGATTTACTTCTTCTTAGATCTAGAACGATTTTTACCCAAAATAGAAACATATTATTAGATCTAAACAAAACACAAACGAGATACTAGATTTACTTACCTCTTTTAGCTTCACATTTCAAGATCTCTTCAAGTACTTTTCTTGATTTCAAAATGGAGCTTTCCAAATTGAAATGATGATAATTAAAACGGTAATCATGATAAGAACAAGGCCAAACGAAAAGCTCGGTTAAAAACCGATTGTTACTAGCTCTTAATCGACGATGAAGCTCGTTGGAATCCATGGAAATATTTGAGAAAAATGGAAGAAGAGGTTGATAATGGGGGTGAGGAAGAAGAAGATAAGGATGGATTAAATAAATGAATGAATGGCCGTAAATATAAGGGGATAAAGGTGAATAATCGGTATTATAGGTTACCGGTAATTTTTACATCGAGTTGATACCTTACTTGCATAATTATCATCTTTTATATATTTGGCATATACTTAACACAAGGACAAGTTTTGGAAACAAAAGACTTCATACATTATACATTCATGCTTACAACGGTGTAGATCTTAATAATCCACTTATCTTACAAGTCGACTAAAGAGTAAAAGATGGATAATAACATAAGAACATTACTACTTTGGACTAACGTCCTCGGACCATCTTGCTTCACTCCCACTTACATACAATAATTACCTATAATATGGACTTAAAACTGAATCCGGAGACGGAGGTGGTGCCGGAGGAGTGTCTGGCAAAACATGAGGATAGGAAAAATAAGGATGAAAATAATGTGGATGAGTGGTGTAAATGGTGAAAAAGATTGGATAAGGATCGTAATGGATAAGTATAACTGGGTATACAAAAACGAAGAAGACATGGTTATCTTCCTGCTCTCTTCCCTTCTCCTTTACTTGAGCTCATATATGCTTTATATATTCATTATTTCTGATAAATTACCCTAAACGTCCAAACCCTTAACTATTGTATCTCACCGGGTAATTATGCATGTTTTTCAAAGGCCTAGTTATAGGATAACTATTGTGGCTATTATTTTACATGTCAATGGAAATAAATAGTGACTAGATCACGTGCATAATAATTAAGATCATACATTTACATGTTTTTTTTCTTTGCCATAACGTATTTATAACTTTTGCAGTAAAGGAAAATGGCAAAGATTGCTCAAAGAGAATTTGAAATTCTTGACTTGGCTGGACAAAGATACCTTGAGTGGAGGTATGATGTTGTATCATACCTTAAGGCGCATGGCCTTGAAAAAACCATTGAGCCTAAGAACCAAACAAAGGCTCAAGAAAAGGCAAAGGCTATTGTATTCTTGCGCCACCATATGCATGAGAGTCTTAAGACCGAATATTTGTTCATGTTAGATCCATTGGAATTATGGGAAAATTTAAATGAACGATATGGACACCAAAAGGATATCGTACTCCCACAAGTAAGGCATCAATGGGATAATTTAAGGGTCCAAGATTTTAAATGCATAGGTGATTATACTAGTGCTATGTACAGGATCACCACTATGCTAAAACTATGTGGTGAAGAAAAATCACAAACACAGATATTGGAGAAGACATACTCCACCATGCATATGTCTAACATGCTGTTGCAACAACAGTATAGAAACCAGAATTTTGAGAAATACTCTGACTTGTTAAGAGTATTATTGGTGGCTGAAAAGAATAACGAGATACTAATGATAAATCATAATATGAGGCCTAGTGGCTCAATGGCTCCTCCCGAGGCTTATGCCGTTGACAATGGCTTCCAATTTGGGAATGTCAATGCGTATGGCCAACAACAACGATACGGTGGTGGTCGTGGCCGTGACCGTGGCCATGGTGGCCATGGCGGTCGAGGTGGCCGAGGAGGTCGTGGAGGCCGTGGAGGCCGCGGAGTTCGTGGTAATCATGGTCAAGGCCGCTGCAAATACCATGGTAACCAGAATTTTAAGGGGAATGGTAAGCAAAAGGTCCAGATGGGTCATAAAGGACCCTCCCATAAGGCAAAATCTACTTGCCACAAATGTTGCACGACTGGTCATTGGGCTAGAGAATGTAATGTGGCTCCACATCTGGTAAAATTATACCAAGATTAAAAGAGCAAAGGAAAGGCCATGGAAACCAACCTCATTGAAAGTGAGGGTGTAAGTAATGCACACCTGACCAGCCAAGATGATGGTCAATTTCTCGACTTTGAGCATATTGATGATTTTGCCGTATGAAACATTGAAATATATATGTAATTTCAAAACTTTTTCCTTCGCACTATGTTTTTTCACTTATGTTTTTTTTCTTCAAGGCTTTGTAAGATTGGTGATTGATGTGTAAAATATATGAAGTTCTTTCTTATTACTACTTGACAACTCTTTCTATATCTATCTTAGAAAGGATGAACTCATCTAAGGTGATACTTGATGGGAAGGAGCAATGTCTTCTAGATTGCGCAACGACGCATACCATCTTGAGAAACAAGGAGTACTTTACTCACTTGAAAGCCTATGAAGGCAATGTCACCACAATATCGGGTGCATCTAAACTCATAGAAGGCTCTGGAAGAGCAATTGTTATACTCCCAAGAGGAACAAAATTTATCATAAATGATGCATTATACTCGAGTAAATCTCGAAGAAACTTATTGAGTTTCAAGGATGTGCGTCATAATGGATTTCATATGGAAACCATGAATGAAAATGGGAAAGAATATATGTGCATCATAAGATATGGATCTGGTCGAAAGCAGATCCTTGAAAGGTTGCCAGGACATACCTCCGGATTATATTATACATATATTTATCCGTGTGAGGTCAATGCAACAATAAATAAGAGGTCATTTGACCAAACAGCTTTCACCTTGTGGCATGACCGTTTGGGTCATCCAGGGTCAACAATGATGCATAAAATCATACAGAACTCACTTGGGCACCCATTAAAGGACATTAAGCTCCTATCCTCCAGTGACTTTAATTGCAGTGCTTGCTCACTCGGAAAACTTATTATAAGACCTTCCAGAAACAAAATAGCAAGTGAGACACCTGCATTTTTGGAAAGAATCCAAGGGGATATATGTGGACCGATTGCTCCACCATGTGAACCATTTCGATATTTTTTGGTGCTAATTGATGCATCCACACGTTGGTCATATGTAAGCCTGTTATCAACAAGAAATGTTGCATTTGCTAAGCTACTTGCTCAAATAATCCGACTGAGGGCACAGTTCCCGGATTATACAATAAAGAAAATTCGGCTTGATAATGCAGGCGAATTCACATCTCAAACTTTCAATGACTATTGTATGTCAATTGGATTGATGTAGAGCATCCAGTAGCTCATGTTCACACACAAAATGGTCTGGCTGAATCCTTGATAAAGAGATTACAATTAATTGCCAGACCATTACTAATGAAATCGAGATTACTAGTGTCAGCATGGGGACATGCTATATTGCATGCAGCGGCTTTGGTTCGGCTAAGACCAAGTGCAAACCATGAATATTCCCCACTGTAATTAGTACATGGTAAGGAGCCAAACATTTCACATCTAAAGGTATTTGGATGTGCTGTTTATGTTCCTATTGCTCCACCTTTGCGTACAAAGATGGGTCCGCAAAGAAGACTGGGAATTTATGTTGGTTTCGAATCACCCTCGATTATTAAATATCTCGAACCAACAACAGGTGATCTATTTACAGCAAGGTTTGCTGATTGCCATTTTGATGAAACTATATTCCCTATGTTAGGGGGAGAAAACACTGGTATGAATGCACATGGAAAAGAAATCACATGGAATGCAATAGCATTATCTCACCTTGATCCGAGAACAAAGATGTGTGAACAAGAAATACAACGGATCATTCATTTGCAAAATGTTGCAAATCAATTACCAGATGCATTCATCGACTCAAAGAAAGTGACTAAATCGCATATACCAGCAGCAAATGCACCTGAAAGAATTGAAATACCCGTCGGACAGCCAGAGGCTTCCATTGCAAATGAGTCTACAATACGCCGAAAGCGTGGTAGGCCACCGGGTTCAAAGGACTTGAAACCAAGAAAGTCAAAGAACCCTAAGGGTATAGTAGAAAATGTCACAATAGCTTATGAGAAAGATGGTGAAGAAAAGGAGATTGAAAATGAAATTATCTCACAAGGAAATGACATCCTAGATAATGATTGAAAAATCGATAATTCTGAGATTTCCATAAACTATGTATACACGGGGATACAATGGAATAGGAAAGATGTCATTGTTGATGATATATTCGCCTACTCTGTAGCTATAGATGTTGTGTCCGAAGATCAGGACATTGAGCCAAAATCGATCGATGAATGTCGTCAAAGGATTGATTGGCCAAAATGGAAAGATGCCATACAGGCGGAACTAAGATCCCTTGAGAAGCGAGAAGTTTTTGGCCATGTGGTCCATACACCAAAGGGCGTAAAGCCCGTGGGTTATAAATGGGTTTTCGTGACAAAACAAAATGAGAATAATGAAGTTGTCAGATATAAGGCAAGACTTGTTGCCCAAGGTTTCTCTCAAATTCCTGGAATCGATTATGATGAAACATACTCTCCTGTGGTTGATGCAACTACATTGAGATTTCTCATTGGCATGAGTGTATTTGAGAAATTACATATGCGTCTTATGGACGTTGTGACTGCATACTTATATGGGTCACTTGGTACAGATATCTATATGAGAGTTCCAGAAGGAATAAAATTCCCTGACAACTCTAAACCTCGCGGATTATTCTCTATAAAGCTAAGGAGGTCGTTGTATGGATTAAAACAATCTGGACGGATGTGGTACAACCGTCTTAAAGAATATCTTGTGAAGGAAGGGTATAAGAACGATGCCATATGTCCATGCGTTTTCATCAAGCGACCCAAAAATGGATTTTCCATCATAGCAGTCTATGTTGATGACTTGAACATTGTTGGAACTTCTCATGAAATTCAAGAGACTGCGGAATATCTAATGAAAGAATTCGAGATGAAAGATCTCGGTAAAACTAAGCTTTGCCTTGGTTTACAAATTGAGCATTTGGATGGTGGAATATTTGTCCATCAGTCTAATTACACTGAAAAGATCTTGAGGAGATTCAACATGGATAAAGCACATCCCCTGAGCTCTCCCATGGATGTTCGATCCCTTAATGTTGATAAGGATCAGTTTCGCCCTAGAGAAGAAGACGAAGAAGTTCTCGGTCCTGAAGTACCATATCTAAGTGCTATCGGTGCTTTGATGTATTTAACCAACAATACAAGACCAGATATTGCTTTTGCAGTAAATTTCTTCTCCAGATTTAGTTCCGCCCCTACAAGGAGACATTGGAATGGGATCAAACACATATTTCGCTATCTTCGAGGCACACATGATTTGGGATTGTTCTACCGTACCCAAAGAAATGCCATCCTTGCTGGATATGCAGATGTAGGTTACTTATCTGACCCACATAAGGCCAAATCACAAAATGGTTATGTGTTCACATATGGAGGCACAACAATATCATGGAGATCGAATAAGCAAACAGTGACAGCAACATCATCAAATCAAGCGGAGCTGATTGCATTGTATGAGGCAGGGAGAGAGTGTGTGGCATTACGAGCAATGATCACATTCATCCAGAAAGAATGTGGAATGAGACCCGTCACCTATGGGCCCACAGTATTATATGAAGACAACTCAGCATGCGTTGCTCAGATGAAGAAGGGCTACATCAAGGGAGATCGCACAAAACATATTTTACCCAAATTCTTCTCTACTCATGAACTAGATGAAGCTGGAGAAATCAACATTCAACAGATCCGATCAAATGATAATTTGGCTGATATGTTCACGAAGTCATTAAACCCCAAGAAGTTTACTGAGCTAGTATCCAAGATTGGAATGTGCAGGCTCAGAGACATTCGTTGATCTCAGGGGGAGCATCATACGCGCTGCACTCTTTTTCCCTTCGGTTAAGCTTTTATCCTACAAGGTTTTGCTTGACAAGGTTTTTAATGAGGTAGCACCGAGGCGTATAATGGGATTCATAGTTGTACTCTTTTTCCTTCGATCAGGTTTTTATCCCACTGGGTTTTTCCTGACAAGGTTTTTTAAACGAGGCAACATACATTCATATCCCACATCAGTTCGAAGGTGAATATTCAAGGGGTAGTGTTATGAATAATGCAAAACTAGTTCAATTATCAAGTGCATTTATTTGGCTTGCATGAGTTAGATCAAACATCTAGAAGACCATGTTCAAGGTTTGAAAAATGAGATGTATAATTAAGGTAAATAGTGTGTGAATTATTCACCTTCTTAAATCTTCTTCACTTTACATTTAAGATGATGTAAATTAGTCAAGAATTAGGTGATCTCCTTAGCCAATAAATAGAGGCATTCTTCATTGTAAATTTCACACACAAAATAAGAGCAAGAATACCTTTTCTAAGATCTTGATCTCTCTCTTTCTTCTCTTAATATTTAAGTTCTTTTTAAGTGGTTCTTTTATAAAGATTAAGTCATCTTGTCTTAATCATCTCCCAATCAAGATTAAGGCACTTTGTCTTAGTCAAATCACAACACAAACAAAATAAACATTCTTGGCAATTTGGGAGAATATTACATTTACGAGATATATTCAAAAAAGAGTTTTATGGATAATTGGCAATGGTGAGTTTATTAATTTTTGGAATAATAATGGGATCCCCAATATTTCTATTTCAAATTACTATAACTCTCTAATTCATGATATTAACTTAAAGGCCTCAGAATTTATTACAAATGATATTAAACTTGCAATTTATCATATCTCATATCATAATGTTGAGGATAAATTAATCTCGAAACTACCGGATCTGGAGAGTTTAGCACAAAAACTGCAATTAACTTAACTCAATATAATAATAACAATCATAATAGTTCAATCTTTAATACTATTTGGAACCTAAATATCCCCACTAAAAATTAGAAACTTTTTTCTCGGAAGCCCTTTTTGATTGTTTACCTACTACTAAAAGATTAAATAGATATTTTAATAGAGTGCCTAATTTTTGTACTTTATGTAATGGACCGATTGACACTACCTCTCATTTCTTTTTTGAATGCCCAACAACTATTCATATGACGAATTGTCTAAAACAAAAACATGGATTTGACTTCCTTATTCAAAACAGACCAAATTTTATAGATGACTTTGATTATTTTATTAAAAACAATAAAAATTATGAAATTATGTGTTTTCTATTGTATGAATTTTGGAGAAATAGAAATAGTCTTATTTTAAATAAGAAACCCTTACAATCTATCCCTTAAGAGTTAGCCTTTATTCAGTATCGCTCTTGGATGTTTTCTATTAATTTTAATTCTTTAAATAAAAATAATAATCATAACAAGACAGTCAAGCATAGAAAAAACTTATCAAATTGGAAATCACCTCAGAAAGGATGGACTAAGATCAATTTTGATGGCTCATTTTGTTCAAATGATAATTCGTATATAGTGTATATTTTTAGAGACAATAAAAGAAATTTTAAAAATATTAATCATAGTAAAGTTAACTCGTCTTCTCCTTTACAAACAGAAGTCATAGCAACTCTGCAGGCTATTAGAAAAGCAGTAGCGCTTAATTTAGAGAAAAATATAATAGAAGATGATAACTTAATTTTAATAAATGCAATAAGAAAGATCTGGCAGGTCTCATGGAGTATAAAGACCTTTGTCCAAGACATAGAAGAACTCAAGCACTTCAAGGACATTAATGTTTTTCACTGCTTTAGAGAAAACGATAGTGCAACCGACTTTCTGGCATCAAAAGAATCAGAATGAGTAGATTTTGATTATGTATTAGATATTATTAATATTTGTAACGTACTTAATGATTATATGAGGGCTCTGCGAGAAAATTTGCGGGTTTCGCAAACTTTTCTCCTTAGTTTCATTTTTAAATTTGTAAGCATTATCGCTTATGATAATATGGGATTGCCTTCTGATTAAGGAGGATTCCCTTTGTTCACCATCAATAAAAAAAATCTTGTCTCCAATTAAGATTGAACACTAAAATTACAGCTTCAATAGTAATCAAAGGGGATCCAACTTTATCTACACTTTTTTTTGTTGAAAAAAAAATATAAACATGAAGACCCAATCGGCTATGACATTAGAGGAGAATCAAATTAAACGTAACACAAATTGTTCAATATCGTTGCATAAATCAGAAAGATATTAAATTTATGAGATACGAAAGATAAAGAACGACAAAGGAACACGATATTTTCTTACCCAGTTCATCGTAAACAGCTACGTCCGGGGGGTTTCAATCGAAAATCTCTCATACGAATATAGTTACTATAGGATCGGTGATGATATTACCTAGGTATGTTGATGAGCCTTTGTACCTTTGTTGCGAAAGATACCAACTTTAAAACGTTGAAATTCTCAAAATCGTGAGAACCTTTGGGAATCTCTTACCTAGAGGAAAACTCATGTACCCTTATCTTATTAAGCGAACGATTACAATAAGGCGGAATACACAATTCCTAGTCTACACACTCTAGACTCTCTTCCTTACTCTAACAACATTTTCTAATCTCTCAAGAGTAGTTCAACAAAGTTTTGCTAATGATCTCACATTTCACATATATGAGGCGCACCTATGAAATGAACAAAATCAACTATATATAGGCAAACGGAGTTGGTCTTTCACAAACCCTAGTTGTATTCGGCGACCATATTCAATCCTAGTGCCAACTTAACCGAATCACAACTTAAAACATTATAAATAATATTATCCTAAAGAAGACTGTTAGGATCTTCTACACTAAAGATCTCGTGCCCCAACCACTTGATTCCTTCCGTGAATTTCTCCAACGTGCATATCAACCTAACAAATTTTGGTTCTCACCGGCTTTCCTCATATTGAACTCGTCTTTCGCTTTTCGTTACCGGTTAACCTATCCCATTAACTTATCTTCCCAACTCTCCTTCACGTTACTACAGTATCTTGTACCTACTAGGATAACATGCAATGTCTTGATCAACTTGAAACATTAGTAATAGGTTTGTTTACTATCACCAAAACAAGAGAAATCCATGGGAGAGAAGTTTGTAAGGATGAACCTCAAAGTTCATATTACCAACAATTCCCCCATTTTTAATGATGGAAAACAATTGAATCTCGCATATATATAAGAATTTTTTTTGGTTTAAATTTTAATTCAGGGAAACAATCACAAGAGAGAAACAAGGGGAACATGGGGGCATACATGGAGCGACATGAAAGCCTTCCATACTATGCCACAAACCAATGCAAAAAACAAACAGAAGAATCAAAGCCTAGGCTGCAACTATCAGAGTAGGGCAGAGTACCCCGGTCCTCATTAAAACCTATAAGTAGTAAAACCCAAAGGGAAAACCCACAAAGAGGAAAAAGAGCACCGCAGAAGCCGCTAGATAACCCCACCGAGGGAGAAGGGGAACCTGTCAAGAAGGAGCCGGTAGACATGAGTAATGGTAAGGCGGACAACGACCTCAGATGGAATGGGAATTGATACCATAACTCGTAGGTACGTAGTACCAAAGAAAAAAAAATCTCCCTTAGTCTTAACCAGGGACTCCACATTACTTCCCCCTTAATTCTTGACGGTACTAGATGTTTATTCTCTAAGTACCATATATGCTAGGTTTCCTTCCCCCTTTTGGCATCATAGAAAAGTCTACTCATATTATGAAAAGGGAACAAAGAATGACTTAATTGATATACTCTCTAGGGAAAATGGAATCATAATAAGCGTTAGAACTGTCAAGTAATAATACATAGCACAAACAGCTAGCAATGAAAGAACAAATAAACATGCAACATGTAGTGTTAATGTAGCACATACAGATAAAGGGAAGATGATGGAACAAGCGTTGTTTACTGTCTTCAAGAAGGTATTTAAAAGTTGTTTGGTAACATGATTGAAGATCATCCATCCTTGAGCCTTTTACCATAACATAGCACTTTTACTTAATTTCTCCGAAAGGAGAGCATTTGAACCTTTTAACTAGTCAATCTTGTTCTAATTGCATTTTGATTTTCTTTGAACGCTCTGGCCTTTCTTTGGCTCTATCGATGTTGCATATGTGCTTGCTTTGTTTCTTTGTGGATAACTTTGCGGCATGACATGATCATTTGTGCGTCTTACTAATTCCCATAAAAGGATGTAAAGCAAGAATGGATTATTGTTGGTATACTTAGTAAGGAGGGATAATAGTGCATGATCAAGAGTAAATAGGGAATAGGGAATAACACAAGGGAACCTACTTAGGGGTAAGGTCGTAGTCACATACCATATCTCATCTTGCCTACAAATATGTTTAAGAAGCGATCAATGTGACAAACAGTAGGAGAAAGTAATAGCATGCAGTTATTATGCAGATATCACATGAAATCAGTGGCAAGTACTATATAGCAAGGCAGTTAAGTAAAAGTTATTATGAGATCATGTGAGAGTCACTGAATAAAAGAAACATGTGAAGGTTAAGAAAACTTGTCAAGTCCTAAGTTTCCAAAGATAAGAAAGTAGATAAGTCTAGTCAAAATACATAACTTATAGGGAATAAAGTGATATTTAGTTAAAAGCAATCTTTCCTAGAAGAACTCGAATATGATAAATGGTTGACGATTAAGTGCGTTGGTGAATATGTCTGCTACTTGGTCCTCAGTACGGTAGTGACTCAGAATGATATTCTTCTTTTCAACATGATCACGAAGAAAGTGATGTTGTATGTCGATGTGTTTGGTACGAGAGTGATGCACAAGATTCTTTGAGATATCTATAACACTTCTTTTATCAACTTTATTCCAGGATAAGGAAAATCATAACAAAGTCTGCGATGTGTCGTTTAAGCCATAAGAGTTGAGTAGAGGAGGCAACAACAAGAATATACTCTGCTTGTGTGGTGGAGAGAACAGTAGAATTTGCTTTTTGTATCCCCATGAGACAAGACAAGGACCAAAAAACTGGGCCATTCCAGAATTACTCTTTCTATCCACTAAGTACCCGGTGTAGACAACATAAGTTTAGCCGAGCAAGGTGAAGTCACAACGTTTGGGGTACCATAGACGGAGATTATCCTTACCCTTGTGGTATCGAAATATATGCTTGACTTGGTCACGTGGGATTCTCTAGTATCAGCCCGGAATCGTGCACATAAGACTTACAACAAACACAATGTATGGACGATTGGATGTTAGGTACATCAAAGAACCAATAATTCCATTCTACATGGTCTCATCAGTTTTTTGTCCCTTTGGAGTCTACATCAAGACGTGTGGTGGTAGAGATAGGAGTATTAAGGGGTTTGCATGTCTCCTTGTTGTATTTCTTCAGAATTTCGCACAGGTACTTCTGGTGGTGAATCTGAATCCTTTTATCCTTCTAATTGACTTGAAGACCTAGGAAGAAATTGAGTTCTCTGATCATGCTCATGTTGAACATACTGCTCATCTTTTCTTTAAATGCATCTACGAGATCCATGCTGGTGGATCCAAACATGATGTCATCAACATATACTTGGATGATGAGAATGTTGCCATTGTGTTCTCGAAGGAAGAGTGGTTTGTCGATGGTCCCTCGCTTATAGTTGTTTGTTAGAAGGAAGTTAGACAAGCAATCGTACCAAGCCATAGGAGCTTCATTCAGACATAAAGTGCTTTGTCTAGAAATTAGACATGATCAGGCTTGGTAGGATCTTCAAATCCAAGAGGATGTCTCACGTACACATCTTCAGTTAGTGCCCCGTAAAGTAAGCAGTCTTCACATCCATTTATAATAGTTTAACCATTTGTGAGAAGCAAACACAATGAAAATATGATTTAACTCTAATATGGTTACTAGAGCATATCATCATAGTCAATTCGTTCCCGTTGATTGTACATTTGTGACCAATCAAGATTTTTTTGTGTTATTGAGCCATATTCATCTAGTTTATTCTTGGATACCCATATGGTGCCGATAATAGTTCTGTTCTGAGGCAAGGTACCAATCTTGATACTTTGTTCCTTCCAAACTCTTGAAGCTCTTATTGCATTTGAAACAATCCATTCTTGTTCTGTGGAGCTTCTTTGATACTCTTGGGTTTGGTCATGGACACAAAGGCATTGAAAAAGAATAGATTCTTGAGGGATGAACAAGTGAGAATTCTAGGTTGAGATAGAGCGATCATATTATTGGGAGGATGAGCAGCAAGAAGGTGGACACATTTTGGGTGTGGGTTGAGTAGTAGTTTCCTCAACAGAGTCTGTCTTAACCACTAATGAATCTGCAGAAGACATGTATGAGGACTGTCTGGAGCAAGAATGTCCTCAAGGGGGAGGCATGTAACTGTCACTATCATTTTCGTCCACTGAAGTGCATTGAGAATCCTGGTTAGCTGTTTCTTGATAAGGAGGCAAGAGTGATGCTAGTTCTGCATCTTCATCACTGTTCTCAAAAGGGTGATTTGTCGAAGATGGAAAAGACGAAGATCCAAGGGATTGGAGGAGTCCCCTAAAGGGTCCGAGCATAGATTTTTGTTGAACATGACATGTACGCACTCCTCAACCTTCTTAGTACGAATATTATATACCTTGTAGGTGATACTATCAGTAGTGTATCCTAGAAAGATACCTTCATCACTACGAGTGTCAAACTTACCTAATTTGTCTTTACCATTTTTATGAATGAAGGACTAACAACAAAAGACACAATGATGTGAAATATTTGGAGGATATCCGTTGAGAAGCTCATAGGGGGTCTTTTTAATTTTGGACAAAGCATTGCCCAGTTTAGAATATGGTAAGCCATACTGAGAGTCCATGCCTAGAAAGTGTGAAGCTATATTGCTCGAGATAATTGACGAGGCCAAAATGGTCGTTATGCATGTCAAAATAATATTTATAAACCTCACTAACTTCTCTAGCAGTAAAGTGTTAAGCAAGGGTCGATATCATAGACAGTCAGGTATTCAATTCTTGTGTAATTGATAAGATCACTTTATTAATGATAAACAGGGGGAAAAGTGGATTGATGCTAAGTTTACTAATTTAATCTAGGAAATCAATAGAGAAAATACCTTATTCAGCGGGTATCCACGCAACGGAATGGTTATTGATAATAGACTTTATAATTAATAATCGTGTCCATCCTATTAATTTATATATTATGATTGTCCTAATCCATGTACTAGAGTTTCTAGTTAGGTCAACTAGTCCTAATAGCGCCTTACCTACCAACCTAGCCTTGAAACTATCAAGACTAACTCCTAGGAAGCTTAAGTTCATAAATAGATATGAAAGTGTATTTCCCTTGGTGCCTACACCTCATTAATCTCCCCATCCTACAGTCAACTAGTCAAAGTAGAGATTTGTGCCACTAAGTAGGCAAGGTTCTCTAGTTAGGATAACTATGGCCCTAGCTATATGAAAGAAACATGTAAACCTAGGTAGCTAAGCCAAATAAACACATTGCAATCAATAAGTGAAACAAACAAGAGATTAAAATAATTCAATAATATATCTTTATTAGAACCAAGGGAGAAAGTCTACAAACCAACAATCTGTAGGCTTCACCTGGAGAACAATAAGAACTCTCTCTACAAACTCTCTAAATTAACTAGAACTAAGCATGAGGAGGCAAGCTCTCCTCCCTTATTTATAGAAGAGGGAAACCCTAAAAACAACCTAAAGAGTCCCAGCCTGAACCCAACTAGAAAATAGGTAAAGGGTACAAAAAGAAAGCCTGCAGAAGATGATTCACTGCGGTAGAAAACCTATGGAGGAGCAGGTGCGCTTTTGTCGGTGCAAGCGCATCCGACGCTCGTGATCTTGGTGCGGCCACGCCAATGTTGGCGCGGCGTCCACATTCTGGAGCCCTGGCGCGGTCGCGTCTAAGTAGGCGTGGTTGCGCCATTGTTACGTTGCCTTGGCGCGGTTGCACCCTGGCTTATGTGCTCCAGCGCCGCTGTGTTCCATCATATACATGAATTTACTTTGTCCTTTGGCCAACTTCTCTTCGGCTTCTTCCAAAAGCTCGTAATCCTTGTAATGAACCGCTTTGCTCTGCAAAGTCATTATTACGGTAATATGCTCCAAATCATGGCCAATTCGTCTATAAACAATGCTAACGACAATGATATATGCCGTACTAAACGTCGCTCATCAGACCCCGACACTTAAACCCTTGCTCGTCATCGAGTAAGTTACAGCTGACTCTGGGCGATCTCAACGATCTAGATGTCGGGAATGCGGTGGTCATCGAATCAACACTAAGATCATTTGTACCTATATTCATCAAAGCAATGAGCGTAGACTCCGACTCTAACAAAAATAATGAAAGACTCGATAAAACTCTAAGCTGACTCAACAATAGCATCAATCATCCCCCTAAATTGAGCTATGCTTAATCTATGCAAGTGCATGAAAAAGAATCTCTAACCAATGTAAAAGATGTCTTTATCCAGATAATATATGAAGGATGATAACGCAAGATTAAAAATAGGACTATTTCTCAAGTGACATGCCCAAATCCATGAAGAGAATGCAAGATTTCCCACATCACTGAAAGCAATTAAGCCAAGTCTTAACTCTAATAAGTCTAACTGTATTCTTCTAATGTTCCTTTTCATCCTACTCACACAACTTATTTTGAACCCAATTATTATTTTTAAGTAGAAACTGTCCATTTTATGGTCAAAGATACTATGAAACTCTTTCTTAATAGGCCTTGGAGGATCGATCCCTTGGTTCTATTTCACACCTTGGGCATCGCGTGCTCTTTCAACTTTCTTTTACTTGGAGATCACTACCTTGTTTCTTTCTTTACAATTTTAATTTTCATTGTAATGAAGAAGGAAGGAACAATACTCTCAAATCAATATGGTAAAATTAGAAGAAAAGAGGTCAATCATGCAAACTTGTTTTGACCTAGTGCGTCATAATCATAAATTACATGCTCGAGTTAAAGTCCTAGAGTTGATCAATCATATCATCAGGCCCTTGCTATATGAAAGAAACATGTAAACCTAGGTAGGTAATCCAGATAAACACATTGCAATCAATAACTGAAACAAACAAGAGATTAAAATAATTAAAATTATATATATTAATTAGAACCAAGGAAGAAAGTCTACAAACCAACCTTTCGCAGGCTTTAGCTTGGAGGAAATAAGAACTCTCTCTTCAAACCTTTAATTTAACTAGAACTAAGCATGGGAAGGAGGCTAGCTCTCATCCCTTATTTATAGAAGAAGGAAACGATAAAAACAACTTAAAGAGGCCCAAGCCCAAAGCCCAACTGCAAATTAGGAAAAAGGTCCAAAAGAAAGCCCGCAGAAGAGCATTGCTCCGCGACAAAAACCTACGGGGGGTGCGACGCATCCGCCGCTCGTGAGAGGCCTAGAGAATAATCAAGAAGAAAGGCCAAGTTGGAGAATACCTCAAAGACATCAGATTTAGAACGGACGAAGCGAGTCAAAGTGAAACTCCAATAGTTATCTATGACTAAAAGCATGTATTTGTTTCTTCCTAAGATCTGGACACTCATGCGTCCACATAAGTTAGTATGAAGAAGCTCTAGAGGCTTTGATGTACTACATCCCTTTTTGAGTGAAAGAAAGAGGGATCATGTTTACCTTTGACATAATTAGCACAATGTACCATCTTTTCATGCATGATGGAAGGAAGGCCGCGTACCAACTCCTTTATTTGGAGTTTATGGATGAGAAGCATACTTGTATGACCAAGACGATGATGCGAGAGCTTAGATTGATCTTCTATTGAGGATAGACATATATTGGGAGGAGGATATATATAGATTCGAAGATGTAGATGTTGTTGACTCTTTTCCCTTTCAACAATACTTCCATAGATGATGCAATTATGAAGCAGTCTTTGGTGGCGAAGGAAACCACATTATTTCCATGATTGCAAAGTTGTGAAACACTCAAAAGATTATAGAATAGATTGTTGACTAATTGCACGTTGCTTATCTTGATGTTCTCAGAGAGGTCTATAGATCAAAGACCAATGTCAACTCCTTTTCTTTTGTATCCATAAGAGATCTTTTCTTCATTAGCCTTTTGAAGTGAAGACATGATACTTCTGTTACCGGTTATATGGCACGAGAATCCACTATCATTTATTTATTCTTCACTTCATCCTATACAAGAAAATTAGGATTTTGGTACCAAGTGAGACTTTGTTGTACTAGGTGTATTAGAACAATGATTTTTTGTATAAGAATTTGAGGCAGAGGGTAATCATGTAGATTATTAGCCACATTAAGTTTGGTTTTTTTGAAGGGATTTCTATAGGATTTAGAATCAATTTTTCTTTTTCTTACATTCATGAATAGTATGGTCATTGATTCCACAAAAGCAATACCATTTATTATACTGAACAAAACCGAGATTTCCCTTACCCGGCTAAGAAAATTGATTAAGTATTTTTTTTTGAAAGTCCGTACTTTGTTAGTACCATCCCTAGATTGATGTAGATATATTTAATTAGCATATTTACCATGAGACCAATATTTTACTCTTTTAAGTTGTTCTTCTAGAACCTTAACCTTTTCTTCCAAAAATTGATTTTTAGACTAACAAGTATGCAAGGCTTTATCCAGAATTTCATTCTTTTCAATTAATTCCTTAGACAACTTCTCATAGTCACTTTTAGAAAGTTGGTTGGACTTCTCTCTGTACTCTAATCCAGGTCTGGTCTTAACAAAATGGTTTGTTGGACAACCTTTTCATTAACAGGTTTTGTTAGATAATCAATTTTAGACATGATAAGAGACATATTTCCTTCAATACAATATCAACCATAGGAAATTCACTACAACTTTTATGTTTTCCGTACCTGCAACCTTCACAGATCTTAGTAACAAGAGACACTTTCTTTTCCCTAATTTTTTAATAAGGTTTTCATTCTCAATTCTAAAAATGTCTATTTCCTTTTCATATTCTTCATCTTGTTGTTCTAATGACATATTTTTCTCATGCAATCCTTTAATGATTTTATTAAATTGCTAGTTGAAAGATGAGAGAATCTAGAGAGACGTACCTTGTCTGGCTCATTGTCAGAATTACCGTCAGCCATGAGACACATTCTCCCAAGACTTTCTCATAGATCTATTCCTTGCCAGATGAATCTCTTCAGGCAGTTACCAATTCTTTCTTCTTCTCAACATCCTCTTCTATGTTAGGACAGTCTTTGATCACATGTCCTTTATCTTGACAATGATAGAAAGTTTATTCTTTGATGTCCTTTTTCTAAAATACTCCCTTATGAGATAAAGAGCCTCTGAAATCCCTTGTCTGATTTCTTTTGAGACATCGTCGTACCATCTTTCCCATCTTGGTGACCTCGGTGTCCTCTTCCTGATCACAATCCTCCTCATTCTCCAGTTTCTGGAGTAACTTGGTGAGCTTCAAGAGAACTCCTTTCTCTTCTTACTTCTTTCCATTCTTCACTTTGTTAATGTCCTCGTGATACTAGAACTTCCCAATAAGTTGTTGAACAGGAAGTTCCTTGGTGTCCTTTGTCATCAGCATGATTCCCTTCATCATTTCAAATCTGAAGTTGACACCATAGGTAATAACAAGGTACTATTCCTAATATGGAATGAGGACAGCTGACACCTTCAATATGTCCATTAGCCTTTGAAAGTGTGAGTGGTAGTCTGAGATAGTCTCCATCTTTGTCATTCAAAAGGAGTGGAATTCCCTCTGAAGATTGAGTAGACTCCTTGAACGCTAATTTCTCGACAACATATAAGGATGCATTACCAGACCAAATTCGGGCCACTTTCTGACCATGGTTAAGTTCTGACTCACTAACAACCCATAAATGGTGAAACCTCGTATCTCCACAAGTCGATAGACGCTGACATTGTCCCAATCCATCGTTGTTTGTGCCTCCCACAAGTATCCCAAAGTAGACTCATCGATAAAGAAAATTCCCGAGTGAATGTGGCCGAGTTAACTTACTCAGTCACTTCTGAGTCGGTCATCTTCTTCCTCCCAAAATCCACAATCGAAGACTCCTCCCAAAATCCACAATCGAAGACCCTTTGAAGCTTCATCCTAAAAAGACAAATCCATGAAATCCCACGAATTCAAGCAATTGATATGCCAAACACAAGTTCGGAGTCCAACAATTCCAAATTGGCTTCTATCTCTGAAAATCAAGC
>NW_027367132.1:0-61654 GCF_046119375.1 Phyllobates terribilis | reverse complement strand
AGTAATTTAGGCGGTCGAACTACCGCCTAAACTACTACCTGTTAGCGACGGAAATCCGTCGCTAACAGGTAGTAATCCGTCGGCATGGAAATGGGTTACAGATATTAGCGACGGATCTTTGATCCGTCGCTATATCCGTCACTAATGTTTATATTTCGCGACGGATCGCGAATCCGTCGCGAATCCGTCGCGAATTTAGTGTTTCCTAGTAGTGGTATTTATGGTTTAATTATTTTGTAATGATGGGTTTATTAGTTCCCTTTACATTTTAGTTTCCAAATCAAGCAAACTTATTATGTACCCTTAGGATTACAAGTTAGAAGGATTGTTTTGTTCATTTATATTCTTATAAATTAAGAAAATTATAGTTATAGTTAATCTATTCAAACTTAAATATTATGGAGGTTAGTTTTTTAGGATCTATAACAATAATATTTCCATTATATCTCCAGTAATGCGGAATCTGGGGGGTCAAGATGTACGTATGACGTATTTATATCTCGTGTATCTTGAAAAGATATTTTCTGAAAGACTCAAGAAGAGCTAAAACAAATGAAAAGATATGATTCGAAATGTAAGCCAAATGCACGATAATGAACCATCAGAAAGACAGTCGTAAGGGACCAAGCAAACCAACTAGCATCTTGTACGTCCATAATTCTTTTCGGTATATCCTGATCCCGACAAAAGTCTCCTAGGTCTGATTATGTCCATCATAGTATGACCGTACATCCAGTGCATCATTCTCATCTCTATCACCATTATTATTTGGTCATGTTTATATATTATAGATCGACACTATGTGTCGTATAACAATGTGAGTCTAACTTCTATAGATAAATTTGAAGTACGGTGGTTAGTTATTTAAGGATGTTTATCGAATGAATCTAACAAAAATAAGGATGTATATTCAATAGAAGTGTCAAACGACAAAATGGATCGTGTTCGGATCAATTAATTATTGTTCGATCGGGTCAGATCATCATAATTTTAAAAATGAGAAATATGTGAAACTTAGATTTTGGATGGACTTAGTCTAAATGAGTCTAACTTAAGTTTGGATCGTTAGAAATTATTGGACTGGTCGGATCAATTTAAGTTTTGACGGCTCCAACTTCAACGCAAACCATTTTATATAGATAGATGTAATTGGTTCGGATCAAGGACATTAAACAAGCAATAGATCGACAAAATCAATTTTAATAAGTTCAGACAAAACCTACTCCTCGTAGTCTCAAGATAGTAAGTCAAATCCACCAACAAAGATAAAAGTTTACAAGAGGATAACACAATTGACTTCTCAATAAAGAAATGCGTAAATAACAACAGAAGCAAGTAAGAGGAAACGCTGAAGACTCGCTATTCTCGGTGCCAGTAGACAAGGACACCAGATCCCGGTGAGCGCCAGAGAAGCTCTCTTGCTAGAGTCACCTAAGTCTGGAAACCACCAATAAGACCACAGTCTTACCTGAGATCTATTTGAAGCTAATATGGCTTCATGAGAATAGAGCAATCTAACCACCGTCGAAAGGTTCTAGAGAACGCATTGAAATGCAAAAAATCCTAAAAATCACTCGAGAGAGAAAGCAGCGAGAGATAACTTGTGTGTGTTATGAGTGAAGATTAGGTTTAGGAGCTTTATAAATCAAGCTCCATAAACCAGACTCGTGGACCTCCGTCTCCCTCCAACCGGGTCGGGTCACTTGTAGGGCACAAAGAGATAGCTTCTAGTCTTGGGTCGAAGCCCACTACAACATGCTTTCATGTATTACAACCATACTTATTAAAATCTAGATCCGGGTCTTAAAATCGTAACATTGATCTTTGATCCAAATCTATCATTAGAATGTATTCATGTTAAAATCTTATTGTGGATCCTATTGGATCTCATAATACCAATATGATCTTATGATTTTACGATCCATGTACAATCCTAACGTTGAACTATGATGAGACACTAATGCCTATTTAAAAGCCCAATTATTGCAATTTTTTTATCTTTTGAATGATTAAAATCACTCTATATGTACATCTCTCATACAATGCTAGCATAGGATTTTACTCATGTGTGCGCAACGGCTAAAACGACCCTAACTATGATTGTCTATAACATTAAGTCTCATTTAGAAATATCCTGAATCCAGATTTTTAAATATAGTTCAGTGTACATGACTTGATATTTGAAGAATAGTTATCGCCTTGAAGTAATGCTTGCAGATTTATTTTTAGACATCAAATTTTAGTAGAATTTTTGTAGTACAATGTTTATAGATGAATATAAAATAGTCTTTTATTAATCTTTAAAATCTTACGATTCTATGATCCGATCCTAAGGGTTCGTTGTGATCCAATCCTAAATCTCGATTCTAATAACCTTGATTACAACATTACATGTACAAATGACCCTTAAACTATGGGAGTTCCAAATAATAGAAAATCACCCATTATAAATGTCCTCTTGATTTACTATGTCTTACATTCCCTAACTCTAACTACTCTAACTGTAGAACACAGTCTTGCATAGAGCTAGGAGTGGGTTTGAAGCTATCTATAGTAGCATAAATCTGCACTACCATAATAATAATAATTTGTAGATGGCAACGATCGATTTCTCAAGAATCCGACAAACAAACATTAAACCCGCGATTTATAGTGGAAACCTGAATGTAGAAAACCACTACCTTCTGGCATAACTAGAAAGAATTTGAACGGTCTTCTTTCATTAATATTTACATCAAGATTGAAGCTTTCTCAGAAGACTGCTCGAAGAAAAAGAGCGCATAGCCCTCATCGATTAAATCTAGTGTAGAACGATGTATATGCCCTTTTCTCTCCTTTTTGTGAACCCTAATTCTAATTGATTGAAGACGTCTTGCATGTAAACCTTCGGCCCGACATTTAAAGATTTCCTCCCTTTACATTAATTACCACTATATCCCTAATTAATCCAATTAAAACAAAAATAACCCTAACTTTCATCCCAAGATATTTAAATATTATCTTGATCGAATTTGGCCTCTCAATTGTCCCTCGGATCTTGGCGACCCGTAAAGTTTGTAGAATTCGGCACCTCTTCGCAACTACATGTGGCTCTTTAAACTAATACGGGTTAACTTATACGGTCGCATGAATGATAATCATAGCTAGATTTATCAGATAGTATATCTTATCTGATATGCATTATAAAGTTTTAGAATATACTCATTTAACTAGCGGCAAATTTAATAGTAGTTCATCGGAATCAATTATGGCTCGAAAGCCTGTATTTGGCCCGGAGGTCAACAAATCGAAATCAATTATAGCTCCGAAGCTTGTATTTGGCCTGTAGGTGAACCAATTATAATCTATTATAGATCGGAAGCTTATATTTTGGCTCAGAGGCAAACCGGTCGGAATTGAATATAGCTCGGAAGCTTGTATTTGGCCCAGAGGCGAACCGATCAGAATTGATTATAGCTCAAAAACTTATATTTTGGCCCGAAGGCGAATTGATCCGAATCGGTTATAGCTTGGAAGCTTATATATTGTTCTGGAGGCGAATTGATAGGATTCGATTATAGCTCGGAAGCTTATGTTTTGGCCTAGAGGAGAATCTATCAGAACCTGATTAGCGGCATTTGTACATCATGAGGAGTGGATATTAGCATCAACTATAGGCAAAAGAGACCACAAATGGAGCATATGGCCGTGATCCCGACAATCATGGAGCAAAATGCCTAATACAAGGATTACGTGCACAAGGAAGAAGCACGGAAGGCGGAGAACGAGCGCATGCCGAGAAGAGAAGGGGAAGAAGGCAAACTGCCTGGGTGCGACCGCGTCAGAGCTTGCGCGACCGAGCCTAGACAGGTGCCCAGTAATGCGACCGCGCTCCACAAGGCATGCCCGCACCTGTAGTTCTGCAAACGGTGTGACCCCGCCGACATAAGACGTGCTCGCGCACTCACTAAATGCGAGAGCCGCGAGAAGTCCTGCTTTGTGGGCTTAAATGGGCTTTTCTACCTAGGTCTTGTACAATTTCGGGCTAGGCTTTCCACATACTTTAATTTAGGTCTTGCTTTCTTATAAATTGAGGAGCTTTTTCTCCCCATAAACACATCACATTTTTCAGAGAATAAGAGAATGGTTTTCTTTGGATGAATAGGGAGTAATCTCCTTTACTTTGTTTTCCGGGCTAAGGCTTGCGGAGGTATGGGTTTTGTAGTTTTCCTCCTTTGGTTCTAATAATATGCTATTGTGTTGTTTTAATCTCTTGATTGTTTAGTTATTGATTGCAATATGTTTATCTGCTTAGCTACATAGGTTTACATGTTTCCTTCATATAGTCAGGGCTTGGTTTATCCTAGTTGGAGAACCTTTCCAACTTAGTGGCACAAATCTCTACTTGTACTAGTTGGACTTTTAGGATATGGAGATTAATGAGGTGTAGACGCCAAGAAATATACACTTTCCTATCTATTCATGAACTTAATGCTGCCTAATTTAGTCTTAATAGTTTCATGGCTAGATTGGTAGGTAAGACGCTATTAGGACTAGTTGACCTATTTAGCAATCTTAGTACATGGATTAGGACAAACATAGCATTTAGTATAGAGATAGAACCCAATTTGTAATAGGAATTCGATGATCAAACCCATAACTTCGTAGGATGATGCCTAGGAGAACAAAGTGCTTGCTTTTATAATTTTTCTTAATCAATCAATCAATATTTCCCCTCTTTCCCTTTATTTGTTAATAAAGTTAATTGTTTGGAAACGACAAAACCGGATTCGCAGACTCCCTATGGGATCGAATCTTACTTGCCACTCTACACCTGTGGAGAATAAGATAAGGATTACTTTGACCGGGTTGCCTACGACAGCGTCCGTCAGAACTGATTATAGATCAGAAGCTTATATATTGGCCCGTAGGCGAATGATTGGAATCGATTATAGCTCGAAATCTTATATTTTGGCCCGGAGGCAAATCGATCATAATCGATTATAGGCTGGAAGCTTATGTATTGGCCCAGAGGCGAACCGGTTGGAATCGATTAGAGATCATAAGCTTATAATGGCCGTGCACTTCTTCTCAGAGCGGCTTCATTATGTCCCCTTTAGACCAACATATATCAATAAATTGTCACAAATCAAAAGCGCGCGAGGGGGGGGGGCATCATGTAAAACACTTTTCTCTAGTAAACGTTACGCTCCTGTTCATAAAGTAAGCTAATTACATAAGAAGGCAGCTTGTGCCCTTATAGCTGCAGACAAGTTAGTTCTATAAACCCACATGTTAAATATATATTAATCATAAAGGAAAAGAAAACTTATTGCTCGGTCTAGGTTGTGACACTTTTCCCACTCCGATAGAGAATTCAAGAATTTACGGCCCATGTAGTCGATGAAGTCTTACTGCGCCATGAATCTAACATCGTTAATCTTGCCCCATTCCGATCTCGTTCGTGCCTCCAACTAGTCGCTCAAATTACGGTAAAGGAGAATTCTTAAAAACATACAAAATTGTGCTAAGAGTGATCTTCTATTTGTGGGAAAGAAATTATGTATGCAATGATATATGTCTACTGATTTAAAGTAACTAGAATCTGGATAGTTGAATATAGAACTTTAGACTGATAGAATGATATTCATTAATTGATATGTTTGTTGAGAGTAATCTTCTATTTTCTTTCCTCTTAATTTTCTTTGTCTTGGCTTATAATTCATTATTTGTATTTTTAAAGTGGTGCCTGACATATTTAATACTATTGTGATAACAGTGAAAATTCAGTGCTGAATGGAATGGTTGCAAATTTGCTCATAGTTTGCAAGGTACTTACAATCCTATATTGTTATTTTGCTCAGGTAATCCACATGCATTTGTTGTTGGCGTAAATTTCACAACTCATGTGATTACTGTGAATCTTGGAGAGGTAGGTTGTATGAAATTGACATAGGTGACAAAGCAACAACGGTCAATGTACCCTTATTAAATGGGCAGAAATTGGCATAGGTTTCCTCTTCTTTGCATTGCTTTTATGCTTACCAAGTTGTACACTTATAAAATGAGCTTAGTGTACAGTTTCTGATAACTGTTGAAGAAGAGGCTTCTGTAGAAAGTAGAAAATATCTTGTACACACCGATGGGTAGACCAAGATCATCATTTCTGGGTAGTGGTATTGCAGTTCTCTTACACGCTATGCTGGAAATGATCTTTGGTATCTTTGCTAATTGTCATTTTTGGTTTCCTTCTTTTAGTTAGGTTCTTGTGTGTTTTTGTAGATTTTACTCCAAACTTAGAGAAAAGACCTATTCAATTACGACATCTTTGTTCTCACAGAGAGCAGATGCTTCCACTGTCTGGAAAGAGTTTACAACGTATGAGGGGAAGAAGTAGGTTTCCACTAATATGTTTCTAACTACTACTTTCCTGATGATATGTCGGTTTAGCTTCCTCTGTTAGATGTTTTTACATATATTGGTGAACTGCACATGTACTATTACAACAAGCTCACAAAAGAATCAAAATGGACAATTCCTGAAGAGCTTAAGGTATACATAAGGTTGGCAATATTATCATTCAGTTTTATCCTTTTTTTCTTATTTGTGGACCTATATTTTACAGTTGGCCCGAGAACAAGCTGAAAAGGAAGCTATTCAGACAGCACCAACTGATGGAGGGGCCACAATTTCCACTACTGCAGATTTGACAGGTGCTATTTCACCAATTCCCAATAATGCTTCAACTGCTTCTGTTGTATTTGTAGTGCCATTACTGTGTTTGTATCTCTAAAAAATAAAAACAGCATGAAGAAGACACATTGGTTATCTATTTCTGTAAGCTACTTTCATGTTTTACTTATTCATGTCTTAGCATAAACTGTTATATTATTTTTTATATGTGCATCCTGTGATTTTTTTCTTATCTTCATAGTGTCCTAAACAAGGATCAAGCTGTGTAGAATGTGGTTATTATATGTGTCGATATATGAGAGAGATGATGGATCAGAAGTGTGACATCATACCACTTAATGTAAGTATTTTTTTTCTTTTCCTTTATATGGATCTCTTAACTGAATTTTATTTATATGTTACTTTGGATATTAATTTTATCGTTGATTATACGGAAAAAATGTAATACATTTACATGATTTTCTTGCAGTATTTTCAAGAATTTCCTAGGACCTATGACACTAAGTTTATTGATGAAATTTGTGAAGAGTGGTTTCAATATTTGGATACTCAGATTCCAAAGTAGCTACTCTTACATGTTATAGTTTAGATGCAAAACAATTATATTTTTTATTTGAATTAGTTCTATACAATAAAGATATTCTTCTTATTATTACTGGATAATTCTGTAATTGACTTGAGTATTATTGGAATTATATTTATAAAATTTTCTTGTACAATTGTAGTTTGAGTTTTATAATGTACAAGTTCATGAAAAGGAAATTATATGAAAATATTTTATTAAAATTAAATGATTTCTCAACGGTTTTGTATAAACACCTGAAAGAATGAAGCTAGTATAACGTGATTTCTCTTAGGAGGTTTTTAAACTGCTGAGAAACTTAAAAACTCCTGACCGTGTCTGTTGTTTCTCAAGAGTTGTAAAAAATCCTGAGAGACGTTTCTCAGCCACATATATAACAGGAGTTGTAAAATCCCTTTCTACTTTGTTAAAAAACCTCCTAAGAAATGCACTTCCTGTACTAGTGAATGCAGATTTTGCGCTCTTAAAATACATACAACTCCCATAACAACTCCTAGAGAAACCTAGTTTCTTCATGCATGAGTCAAACTTAAGGTTCCACTATCTAGGTGATTTCTTCAGGACATAAATAGATTTCCTAAATAAGCATGCAAAATCAGGTTTATTACTATCTACAATATTGTTACGTTGTTTCATGTAAATAGTTTCAACCAAGTCATCATTTAAGAAAGTTGTTTTAACATCCATATATTCAAGTTCCCAATCATAGACAATACAAATAGCAAGTAATAATCTCATAGTTTTGTATTTTATCATAGGGTTAAATATGTTATTATAATCAATTCTCTCTCTTTGGATAAATCCTTAACCACAAGCCTAGCCTTAAACCTAGGTGGATCATAGGGCTGTTACCATCCTTAATCTTATATATCCACTTATAATCTATGAGTTTGGCCTTAGAAGCCTTAGAAACTAAAGTCCAAGTATTATTAGTTTTAATGGATTCAATTTATTCCTTCATAGCACTAAGCCAATGTTTAGATTCTACACATTTTATAGTCTACTCATAGATATATGGGATATATAAAAAAATTAATCACAACAACAATGATAAAAGTACAATCAACTATGTTAATAGGCTATTCAGATATCACAAACTCAACAACATTAGAAACATATTTGATACTAGGTTTACTCAGCGTAGGTTCTATGTCTCTAGTTAATTGATAAGAGGACAAGTCATTATTAACATGCAAGTCTACAACATTGTCAATATTAGAGCTAGACAAATTATTAGGCATGCTATTTTTTATTATTAGAGACTGCAAAAACTTCCCTGTCATCTTCATTATTTTACTCCCCTAACTGTTGTGAGTTTTGACCAGTGTTGCTCTCCAGATTGTCACTTGACTCCCCTTGATTAGTTGTGGAATCAATCAACCTAGACTCACTGTCTATCTCTTCATTACTAAGGGAGAGGTACCCTTGATCAAACACTTCCTCCACTGGGACTAGGGTTGATTGTGTAACATAGAAGTTTCTGTTGAGGTCTTCATCCTCAACTCCTTCTTCATTTGTACCTGTAGACTCACGTAAAGTTATGAGTGTGTTTTTAAAATGAAATTCATGTTCTTTAGAAGTAAGTTTTTTTTGCAGTAAACCACTTGTTAATTACCCAACTTTGCAGCAAACCACCCTCTATAATCCAAATGTTATTTTTTTGTTACCAAACACCACCATTTATGTTTTTCGTCCATTTTTCTATTAACATCGATGAAAAGGCTATTTTACCCCTTCCTTTTAGCAAAATTACCAAAATTTCAGGATCTTTATTCCACTTATACCTTTTGTCTTCTTCCTCATCCTTTCTTGATTTCCTCACCTGACCCCTCTCCTCGTCCTTCTCCTCTTTGACCTCAGTCCGATTTCGAGGTTTTTTGTCCATTGATGGTGGTAAAGCTCGACGTAGAGGGCTCGAGGTTCCACCAGCGCTGCAGCACTAGCCACTGCTCCACCCGCCTTTACTGATGAATTTAGAGGTCTAGAGAACATAGTTTTTTAAAATCTAAGTACCCGAAATCTCCTCCAAATCTCGCAATTGAAGTAAGAAATCTCAAATTGTAAGACGAATGGCCCAGATCCGTCATTCAATCCCCTAAAGTCGCACCCAACTCCCAGATTTCGACCTTGAACTCGCCAACTATGAACCCTAATTTTTTAGTTTGTTCCGTGATGAGCGACATCTATTATGGCGTAAATAGTGGTCGTTGGTATCGTTTATAGACGAAATGGCCATGATTTGGAACGTATTAGTGTGCTCTGGACCTCACGAGGAAAATGTGTTAAACACGAGGAATACAGACATTTGGGTGAAGACCGAAGAGGAAACGGCCAAAGGACGAACCAAGTTCACGCACGCGGGAAGACGCAGCCGCGCTGAAGCTCAGGGACCAGGGCGTGACCCCGCCCTGGGTGGCGTGACCGCGCCGGGACTCTAGAAGGTGGGACGCGACCGCGCCCAGATAGACGCGACCGCGCCTTGCACACGGAGATTGGTGCGCCCGCGTCATTAGAAGCGTGCCCGCGCCCCATTAGGGTTTCTGTCGTCGAATTCTCTTTGATGCGAGATTGTTTTTGACCTTTTTACCTACTTTAACTTGGGCTTCGGGCTTGGGCCCTTTTAGGTCGTTTTTAAGATTTATTTCTTCTATAAATAAAGTAGGAGAGCTTGCCTCCTTCTCATGCTTAGTTCTAGGTTTAAATAGAGAGTTTTAGGGAGATTACGCAGTTCTTCAGGGTGAACCCTACAGATGGGTTGGTTAGTAGACTTTCTCCCTTGGTTCTAATAAAGATATATCTCTTGAATTGTTTTAATCTCTTGCTTGTATTGTAAATTGATTGCGATTTGTTTATCTAGATTGATCACCTAGGTTTATAGTTCTATTTCATATGAGTTGGGGCCTGGTTCATCCTAGTTGGAGAACCTTGCCTACTTAGTGGCACAAATCTCTACTTGGACTAGTTGGACTTGTAGGATAGGTATATTAATGAGGTATAGGTGCCAAGGACAATATACTTTTATATTTATTCATGAACTTAATGTTGCATAGAAGTTAGTCTTGATAGTTTCAGGGCTAGGTTGGTAGGTATTAGGACTAGTTGACCTAACTAGCAACTCTAGTACATGGATTAGGACAATCATAATATATAAATTGATATGATGAACCTGATTAGCAAATAGAAAGTCAATGATCAAACCAACCACTCCCTGGTGCGAAACCCCGCTGAATAAGGTATTTTCTCAATTACTTTCCTTAATTGAATTATAGTCTAGCATCAATCCAATTTCCCTCTTTTGTTATTATTAATAATATTAAATTCACAAGAATTGAATACCTGACTCCATGTGGGATCGACCCTTGTTTGCCACTCTACTTGTAGAGAAGTTAGTGAGATTTTATAAATATCATTTTGACAAGCATAACGGCCATTTTGGCATCGTCAAATTTGGCATCGTTGTCGGGGAGTCTAAACTTCTTTTCTTGTGTTTTTAATTTGATTGACTTTGCTGTTGACCATTTTATGGTCAACACCCGTGCTATTAATCGTTTACGTGCTAAATTTGCAGGGGATATGGATGAAGTCGAGCCTACGACTCTAATCAAGGCGTTGCTCTGGAGGCACCCCATTAAAAAGAGGTATCTTTCCACTTCCATCTATCTTTTATCCTTGTTCTCTATTTCACAATAGAGACATGGTGCACTTTAAGTGTGGGGGAGGGAGATTACATCTTACCTATCCTTGTTTTTCAAATTATTGAGTCAGTGTTCCCCTTTATTGCATTTTTAGAGTCGGCTATCATATTTTCCCCCTTATTTGATGCTTTGTGGAGTTCTATAATGGTGTGTTGAGTTTGGATCTTTTTATTATGCCTTAGATCGCTGATATTTCAATTTTGTATGATGATGATATGATTGATCAACTTTAGGACTTTGACTCGAGCATGTAGTTTATGATTAAGATGCACTAGGTCCAAAACCAAGTTTACATGATTACCCTCTTTTCTCTAAATTTTACCATATTGATTTGAGAGTTTTGTTCCCGTCCTTCTTCATTGCAATGGAAAATCAAAAATCAAAAATAAAAAGTATAAATAGCTCTAAGTAAAAGAAAGTTGGAAGAGCTTGCGATGCCCAAAGTGTGAAATAGAACCGAGGGATCGATCCTCCAAGACCTATTAAGCAAAGAGTTTCATAGTAGCCTGAACCATAAAAGGGACAGGTTCTACCTAAAAATAATAATTGGGTGCATAATAAGTTGTGTGAGTAGGATGAAAAGGGACATTATAAGACTACAATTTGACTTATTAGAGTAAAGATTTGGTTTAATTGCTTTCACGTGGTGTGGGAAATCTTGCATTCTTTTCATGGATTTGAGCATGTCACTTGAAAATTTGTCATATTGTTGATCTTGCGTTATCATCCTTCGTATATTATCTGGATAAAGACATCTTTATCAAAGATTATAGACCCATTTTCATGCACTTGCGTAGGATTAAGTGTAGCTCAAATTCAGGGGTATGATTGATGCCATTGTTGAGTCAGCTTAGAGTTTTATCGAGTCTTGCATTATTTTTAGTAGAGTCGGAGTCTACGCTCGTTGCTTTAATGAGTGTAGGTATACAGGAGCTTAAGTTTTGATTCGGCGGCCACCACATTCTTGCCATCCATACTCGCTGAGATCGCCCGGGAGTTAGCTGTAGCTTACTCGAGAAGAGCAAGGTTTAAGTGTGGGGCTATGGTGAGCGACGTCTATTACGGTATAAATAGTGGTCGTTGGCATCGTTTATAGACAAAATGGCCATGATTTGGAGCATATTAGTGTGCTTCAGACCTCACGAGGAAAAGGTGTTAAACACGAGTAATACAAACATTCAGGTGAAGACCGAAGAGGAAACGGCCAAAGGACGAAGCAAGTTCACGCACGCGGGAAGACGCAGCCGTGCTGAAGCTCAGGGACTAGGGCGCGACCCCTCCCTGGGTGGCGCGACCGCGCCGGGACTCCAGAAGGTGGGACGCAACCGCGCCCAAATAGATGCGACCGTGCCTTGCACACGGAGATTGGTGCGCCCGCGCCGTTAGAAGCGCGCCCGCGCTCCGTTAGGGTTTCTGCCATCGAATTCTCTTTGATGCGAGATTGTTTTTGGCCTTTTTTTCCTACTTTAACTTGGGCTTCGGGCTTGGGCCCTTTTAGGTTGTTTTTAGGGTTTCTCTCTTCTATAAATAAAGGAGGAGAGCTTGCCTCCTTCTCATGCTTAGTTCTAGGTTTAAATAGAGAGTTTTAGGGAGATTACGCAGTTCTTCAGGGTGAACCCTACAGATGGGTTGGTTTGTAGACTTTCTCCCTTGGTTCTAATAAAGATATATCTCTTGAATTGTTTTAATCTCTTGCTTGTATTGTAAATTGATTGTGATTTGTTTATCTAGATTGCTCACCTAGGTTTATAGTTCTATTTCATATGACCAGGGCCTGGTTCATCCTAGTTGGAGAACCTTGCCTACTTAGTGGCACAAATATCTACTTGGACTAGTTGGACTTGTAAGATAGGGATATTAATGAGGTGTAGGCGCCAAGGGCAATACACTTTCCCATTTATTCATGACCTTAATGTTGCCTAGAAGTTAGTCTTGATAGTTTCAGGGCTAGGTTGATAGGTAAGGTGCTATTAGGACTAGTTGACCTAACTAGCAACTATAGTACATGGATTAGGACCAATCATAATATATAAATTGATAGGATGAATCCGATTAGCAAATAGAAAGCCAATGATCAAACCAACCAATCCGTAGTGCGAATACCCGCTGAATAAGGTATTTTCTCAACTACTTTCCTTAATTGAATTATAGCCTAGCATCAATCTAATTTCCCCCTTTTTATCATTGATAAAGTTAATCTTATTAATTACACAAAAATCGAATACATGACTCCGTGTGGGATCGACCCTTGCTTCCACTCTACTTATAGAGAAGTTAGTGTGGTTTTATAAATATTATTTTGACAAACATAATGACCATTTTGAGCCTCGTCATTCCCCTTTTGTCCAAATCCACAAGAATCCACCAAATCGAACAATTAATACCTCAAATTGCTCCAATTCTCCGCAAACTTCATAAATCTACCATTAGTTCTGAACAAATCGACACCTAAGACACCAAAATTTGAATCTAAATCTTCAAAGAGGACGAAGAATGACACCTAAGAACCCTAATTTTGTAGGTATTTTATGTAATTTTAGCTAAAAGACAAGGGTAAATGGACTTTTCACTGATATTTACAAAAAACTAAACAGAAAATTCCTATAGGTGGTGTTTGGTAAGAAAAAACAAAACTTTGGATGGTTCTATAAAATTCAATTATACCGGATGATTTGTTGTAAATTTTGGTATATAACAGATGGTTTACTACAAAAATCCTTTAAAAGTAACACTCCTAGATACAATAGCTTTGTAACCCCAAGGTTGAACTAATAGAAGTTTATAGCCCTTCACACCCTCAAGATAGCCAAGCATAAAACATTTCTGGGCTCTAAGCATCAATTTTCCTTGAGAAATATGTGAATATGTAATGCAACCAAATGGCCTCAACATGCTCATGTTTGGTTGCTTGCATGATTGGATTTCTCGAGGAGTTTTGAAGTTAATAACAAAGGTGAGTGATCTATTTATCAAATGTGCAGTAGATATTAATACCAGAACTAGTCAACATGCATCTAGTTTTTTTCTAACAAAGTTCAATTTGGCTGTATCATTTTGTTGTAGAGTTCAAGGACGTGTTAAGTTCCTTTTAATTCCATGTTTATGATAGTAGTAATTGAATTCATTATTACAGAATTCCAAACCATCATTATCTTTTTAACGTTTAAGTTCCAATTTAAGAAAGCATTAAAAGCTTCATCTTTAGTTTTAATCTAGTAAACCTAGATTTTCTTGAGTAGTGATTAATAACTGATACGAAATATCTCTTACTACGAATTGTGCTTACCTGTGGTGGACCCCATAAGTCAGAGTGCACATATTTAAGTGAAGATTTAGCTGCATACGAAGACTTAGGAAATGAATTACTAGTTTTCTTTCCATAAATACAATCTTCGCAAAAACTAATGTTAGCATTTTTTTTTTATCAATTATACCATGCTTGAAAAGATAATCAAGGCCTTTATTACCTATGCGACCAAGTCTATTGTGTCACATTTTAGTTTGATTTAAGTGCAAATTGTTCTCAACTTTGAAGAGATTTAATTCAGATACAGAAATAACATGGTTTGATCAACCTTTCTTAACTCCATTAATAATAGAAATTCCATTTTTCATCATTTCTTTTATACCGTTTCAGGTAACAACTCTACACTTAAGATCATCAAATGCAGACTCGGATATAAGGTTCCTCCTTAACCCAGGAACCCATCTTACATTCTGTAACACTCTTACCTTTCCATCAAACATGCGTACAAGAACATTAGAAACCCCTTTTATAGCCAAAGAACTATAATCTCCTAACATGACATTTCCTCCATTTAATTCAGTTAAAGAACTAAAGAACGACTTCATATGAGTGATATGCATAGTACAACCAGAGTCAATAATTCAATCGGAATCAACAGTATAAGAATAAGAACGCATCAGGAGCTCACAATCATAAAAGTCCTCAGACTTAAGTAAGGAAGCAGAACTCTCATTAATTTTATTAGAATCAGCACACTCCTTAATAAAGTGTCCTAGCATCCCACAATAAAAGCATATCGTTTTCTTATCATTTCCATTATTAGAAGTAAATGCCTCATTTTTATTATACTTATTCTGTTTGAATTGCTTCCTAGGCTTACTATTGGCCATCAAGGCCCCATTCTTAGGCTAAGTTTTCTTGTCAGAGTTATTGGTTTTAAATACCTTTAAAATCTCATTTTTCAAATAATATAATTTATTGTAGTAGAAATATAAGACTTGAAGAACTGAAAAAACTCTAGTTAACACAATAACTAGACTCTACAAGCAAGACCAGAGGTTGCTAAATATCAAGATATCACACAAGAAGCTCAATTCGCACAACTCGTAAGTGATATCAAGAGTAGGAGGAGTAATCAAGATTCACTTAAGCAGATCCACACAGATAACAAATATCAAGTCTCTGTAGTAATTACACATTCAAGATCCAAACTACAATTAAACTAGCAAAAGCAATATAACAAAATCACAAGGAATCAGATTCACACAAGAAACCAGAATCTCATAGAGCACATGAAGGAAACCTAGAAAGATCGATCCAAAGACAAAAGTCAGATCACAATCACACAAGACCTAGGTTACTTGTCTTTGATACCAATTTGATAGAACTAATTGGTTCGAATCGAGAACAATAAATAAGAAATAATCAATTTAACGATGTTCGGACAAAACCTACTCCTCATGATCTCAAGATAGGAAGTCAAATCCACTAGTAATGATCAAAGTTTACAAGAGGACAACACAATCGGATTCTCAATACAAAAATGCATAAACAACAACAAAAACTGGTAAAAGAAAACACATAAGACTCCCTATTCTCGGCGCCAGGAGACCAGGACACTAGCGCTGAAGAAGTCCTAGCGCTAGAGTCACACAAGGTTGCGAATCGCCAACAAGACCACCGTCTTTCTTAAGATCTCTTTGAAGCTAAGATGGCTTCGCAAAGAACAGAGTAATCGAACCACCGTTCAAAGATTGTACAGAATGCACTGGAATGGAGAAAAGCCTAGAAGTCACTCTAAAAAGAAAGCAGCGAGAGAAAAATTGTGCGTGTTATGAGTGAAGATTAGGTGTAGGAACTTTATATATCAAGCTCCATAAACCACACGCGTGGACGCCCTTCTCCCGGATCGGGTCACTTATAGGACACCAAGAGGTTGGGCTAGCTTCTGGCCTTGGATCGAAGGCCACTACAAACTTCTATGTATTGCAATATTACATGTATAAATGACCTTAAACTATGGGAATATCAAATAATACTCCCTCTCTCCCAATTTGTTCTTCCTATATTCCATATCGGGCGTCCCGAAATGTTCTTCCTATATTCCATTTTTGGAAATAAATCACATCCACTTTTACATTTTCTAACACACTTTCTCTTAACCCAATACAACTTTATCTTCACCCAACACATTCTTTCTCTTTCTCTTTCATCTCTTCTCTATCTCTCTCTTCTACAATCATTAATCTTTACTTTTTCTTAATTTCCGTGTAAATTTTCAAATAGGAAGAACATATTGGGACGGAGGAAGTAGAAAATTACTCCATCCGTCCCATAATATAAGGGACATTTCCCTTTAACAAGCATGCCGATGCGCGTTTTATATCACCCATATCTCGAATTATATGTTTTCAAAAATCATGAAATTTTCATTTTGTTGAAGTACTTATTGAGACGAATCAAACAAGACCGCTCATGACTATATTTTTTCTAATATATTAGTAGAAATCGAGAACATTCTCTCGGATTGTGAATAGTGTACAGAAAAGCTTTATCCCTTATATTATGGGACGGAGGGAGTACCTATTACATATATACTAAACTAATAAAGTAAAATTAATTTTTGGAGAAAATGTCACTGAAAATATCTTGTTTTATTGGAGTAGATTATAGTACAAAGACACTGAAAATATCTTGGTTTATTGGAGTAGTTTATACTCCCTCCGTTCCATAATCATCTTCTCATTTGTTATTCTGTCACTATTCATACTCGTAGAGAATCTTTTCGATTTCTCTCAATATATATGGAAAAATATAGTCATGGTCTTATTTTATTCGTCTCGACGAGTACTTTAATACTATATAAATTTTATATTTTTAACTAATGTATATTTGGAGATATTTACGATAGAAAATTCGCATCGGTAAATGTGTAAAAAGAAATGGAAACATCATTGTGGGATGAAGGAGTAGTACAGAGATGTATTATACGGAGTATGAGTATTGTATGAAAGAATGAAAGCTGAATAGCAGACAAATACAATGATGGTGGATCTCAAGTAAGAAACAAACTCTGATTTCGTTGCTCACTGCCCACTCTCTACTGCTACCATTTTTACCAAGTTTTCCTTGGCAATATCTAATGACAGCATATACATAAATAATTTGTGAAGGAGTAATCAAGTGATATTTGAAGGAATTGATGATTTCTTTGAATGTGGAAGAGTGTATCAGAATTCATAATCAACCAACTACGTCAATTTAATTTTTGGCGTTTTTTGACAAGATTTTTCACAGGCTTGTTTGGTGCTTTTAATCATCTTTTCTTTGGCATGGTGTTTGGTGAAAAGGTACTTCAATTATATGCTTTTATTAGAAATTGTACTAAACAAACTCGTGAATTGAGTGACTGAAAAGCTTGTTTTTTGAAGAATAGTATTTGATTAAACAAACAATTTTGTACTCTGTCTTATTAGTGAATAAATGTAAAATAAACTAGTTTTGAAGCAACTTTCAATTTATCTAGCCCGTGTTTTCGTTGAAATTAGCTTATTAACATTAATGTTTAAATAATAAATATTAATTTATGATTATTGTAATATTTGAAAAGAAATTTTAAATTATTTATAAAATTGTAATTTTGTCATTTTTCTTTATCATTTCTTGTACTTGGTGACATCATTTTATTTTTACAAATTAATATTTTATAATTATATGAATAATGATGTTTAACATAACTTGACTAATATAAGCCCAACTTCCGACTCCAAGACAAAATTAATTTTAAAAAAAGTTTTTTTAAATCATGAAAGTTAATTTCTTGAGCTTAGGAAATATATATCTCCAAATCCTTGACCAATCCTTCTCTAAAAATTGGTATATAATACAGAGGGCCATATATTAATGAATTCAAAGAAAACAAAAGAAAATTGTTTCTATCCAATTGTCTTTTTGAGGAACTATAGTAGTACTACTGCTCCCTCCGTCCTTTTATAAAGATCTCACTTTTTAAATCCGGCGTCCCAAAATATAAGTCCTATTTACTATTTTTAGAATTCTTTTAAACCCAAAATTTACATTCCCAATACACTTTTACATATCCCAACACACTTTTATACATTATCTCTCTTCATTAAATTACCCTTTTTTTCTTCTCTCTATCTCTCCTCTAATCATTACAATTTTCACTTTTCTTTTTCCTATTTAATTTCTTCTTCACAATTCCTTAAATTTTCTAGAAAACATCAAACGGGATCTTTAAATAGGGACGGAGGGAGTAGTATATATTATTTCTATTTCGTTTTTTTAAAAAAAAAAAGAAGAAGAAAGAAAACAGTAGAGACAGCCGTTAATGTCTATAAAAATGCAAAGCAATGAGAATTCATAAATGGTTATGAATTTATCATCCCATTTCTTCCTTCCTTCCAAAAACCTCTCAAGGAATCGAATCCCCTAAAGAAGACACTGAACTCTTCAGAAACAGAGCAGCCTAGAAAAGTACTCTTTTTTCTCCGCAGCTCGCCATACTTTCTTCTTCTTCTTCCTTAAATTAAGTACTGCTGGGTTGTTATTGCGATTGAATTCTCTCAAAAATATAGAGAGGGGAAGAAAACGCAACTGGGATTATTATGCTCTTCTTTGAGGGTCTGTTGTTCTCTGGTTTATTTTCGTTTGCGCTCTTTTTCTTCTCTGGTTATTACCCCGAAACGACGCTTTTCTGACGGGTTTGGAGGCGCCTTTAATTCGGTTTTATTGCTAACTTACCTACTAATTAGCTTTTTCGTCTCTCTCTCACTCCCGCTCACTCAAAAACAGAGCATCAATTAACTCTGTTTGGTGCTTACTTTGCTGGTTGAAATTGTACAAAGAAGTAAAGGTAGTGTTTTTTTTTTCTCTCCAAATAATCATTCAGACGTTCTTCTATGTGAAACAATTATACCTGTGTGTTTATTTCGAATCTGAGCCAAAGTGGGTAGATTTCCACCGCCTTTAATCTCCTCTACAAATACTAATTTTAGCTTTATTCAGTCTTTTGTTGATCTGGGTCAAATTGAGTAGTTGGAACTGTCAATCTTTAAATACTTTTGTTCTTAATTTTTGTCTTATACGTTGTCTTCTATACACATCACAGATCTACTTCTACTTCTACATTACCACTAACAAAAAAGGGCAAAAATAAGAAGTGCAAAAATGTTGCCACAGAAGCAAGCAGAAGAAGCCATTGTTTCCAGTCTGAATGAAAGCACAGCAGATTTAGACATCTCCAAGGATGAATCGGCCGCCATTGATGAAGAAGATACCTCTTTCTTCAGTTTCAAGAACGCCCTCTGGCATGGCGGTTCTGCTTGGGATGCCTGGTTTAGCTGTTCCTCTAATCAAGTAATTAAAAATTACCCATTACTGTAAATCAGAAACTAATCACACAGAAATTAATCCTTTTTTTTTTTGTTTGTTTTTCAGGTGGCTCAAGTTCTATTGACTTTACCTTACTCATTCTCCCAGATGGGGATGTTATCTGGAATCATCTTACAGGTCTTCTATGGTCTTCTTGGCAGTTGGACTGCTTATCTTATAAGTGTTCTTTATATTGAATACAGAACAAGAAAGGAGAAGGAGAATGTCAATTTCAAGAACCATGTTATTCAGGTAAAAACACACACAAGAAAACCAACTTGATTTTGGATCAACAAATTTTTAATTTTTGTTGTTGTGAATTTGCAGTGGTTTGAAGTTCTTGATGGGTTATTGGGACCTTATTGGAAAGCACTTGGACTTGGTTTCAACTGTACTTTCCTGTTGTTTGGTTCTGTTATTCAGTTGATTGCTTGTGCTAGGTTTGGACTCATCTCATCTCATCTCATCTCTATATTTTGGTTGAAATTGAAACCCACTTTTGGTTTCTGAAAATGGATTTTTTTCGATGTGATAACAGTAACATATACTACATCAATGATCACTTGGATAAGAGGACATGGACATACATATTTGGAGCTTGCTGTGCTACTACTGTGTTCATCCCTTCCTTCCATAACTACAGAATTTGGTCTTTTCTTGGTCTTGGCATGACTACTTACACTGCTTGGTATATGACCATTGCTGCAGTTGCCCATGGCCAGGTAATTTCGGGAGTGGGACTTAGTCCTGTCTGGACGATTGATTTTAAAAATGAATACGGAACCTAAAATTGCTATTTATAATTAAAATTTCTTATTATTTAGAGCTAAATCAGCTAAAAAAACTCTTAATGATTTTTCTTAATTTATTTTTTTGGATTGGTGTGGAAGTACAGGTTGAAGGAGTTACGCACAGTGGACCAAAGAAACTGGTACTATATTTTACAGGAGCCACCAACATACTGTACACATTTGGTGGCCATGCTGTCACTGTGTAAGTTTTTAGTCTTTTGTCTAGTAAAACTATATTTTATGAATATAATTATTGTATCAGTTGTTTTTATAGTGGAAAGTATTTCAACTTGTGTATTTGTCTTTTTTCCTTTTTTTAATATATACACTAAACCTGTGTGAAACACCAAACTTTGGACCTGTTCATTCTTCTCTTCTACTGAGTCTGCTTCTGTTAGCAGCTTTTGCCGGTCATCTTGGGTTCAATGTGTTACACAAAAATCTTCCTTTTTTTTACTGTTTCCTATAGTGTTTTACAGTTCTTGGTAAATATGTCAGTCAATGTCAGTGTCAATATTCACCTAATCTCTTGACTACAATCTCACATCTTATTATGATCCATCTCAAATTGGAGTACAATAGAATCCAAAGCAATTTCCTTTTGTGTTGCCAATCTTTTCAATCTTACTTTTGTTTTTTTGCCCTTTCAATCTACCAACCTTAACAAATCTTGAATTCAAATCTTAAACAGTGAAATTATGCATGCGATGTGGAAGCCCCAAAAGTTCAAGTACATTTATCTACTTGCTACACTCTATGTGTTCACACTTACCATCCCTTCAGCCACCGCGGTTTATTGGGCGTTTGGAGACCAGCTCCTTGACCATTCCAACGCGTTTTCCCTCCTCCCAAAGAACGGTTGGAGAGACACTGCCGTTATACTTATGCTCATTCACCAGGTTTAACTCTATTTAATTTTTTGGACATCATAAGAACGAGATATCAGTCATATTCATACCAATACTGGTAATGGATATTTGATATTAAGACAAAACGAGCACTAATTGTTGTATGTTGATGCAGTTTATCACATTTGGATTCGCTTGCACACCATTGTACTTTGTATGGGAGAAGGTTATAGGAATGCATGACACTAAGAGCATATTCTTAAGGGCATTATCCAGGCTACCTGTGGTGATACCAATTTGGTTTTTGGCGATTATCTTCCCCTTCTTTGGTCCGATTAACTCAGCCGTTGGGGCACTTTTGGTTAGCTTCACAGTCTACATCATCCCAGCGCTTGCTCATATGCTCACTTACAGAACAGCCTCTGCAAGAAAGGTATTATTTCATTCTCCACTTCACTATGATTAAAATCTCTTTCAACAAGATAAGATAAAATGTCATAAATTTCCTAAGGATTGAGTTGTTGGGGTCATTAAGTGGGAAAGGAACGGGCTAGTGGGTATTTCGGTTTGGGTCTCTATCCAAAGACCCGATTTTTTTTCTTTCTTGTACACGCACATTCACCATTTTCCTCTGTAAACTAGCTCCAACACCCCATGAGAGGTTGAAGCATCACATTTAAGGAATGGGTTTGTCAATACATGATAGAATGGTGGTGGTGGGGTGGATAAGTCTCTTTAGAAGGTGATATGCTCAATGGGAAATAAAAAAGATGGGTGAGATGTCTATATCATTTTGGTTAATTAAGTATGTGGACTATAGCTTACATAGTAGTGTAAAATATTACTATGTGTTTGAGCTGGCCAAAGTTGATGCCTTTTATCACCTCATTCAATGCATATAGTGTGCCCTTTCCCCTCATGTGTACCTTTACATTAATCTATATCTCTCCACATATTCCTCTTATTATTGCCCACAGCTGGATTTTACCTTTGTCACATCACTTTGTGTATCATAAAATTATCTTTTCATGGGTGGGATTTTAACACCCAACTCTTACTTTTGCGCAAAGTATCTTAGAACTTTCTTACTATGTAAGCTATTACCTTGTACCAACAAGAAGATAAAATGTTATTTCCCTCCACTTTAAAAAAGCACTTCAAAATACAAGTTTGTTCTAGTATTCTCATCCTTAAAATTTTGTGAAAAATATTACTCCCTCCCTCAGTCCCTTTATAAAGATCTCATTTCAAAATACGGGATTATGCATAGTTTATGGTTCTTGTCTCGATTACTCTCAATGTATAAGAAATAACACAGTCATCTGTGCTCTAGTTTTATTCGTCTCAATAAGCACTTTAATAATATTAAAGTTTTATAATTTCTGGAGTTGTATTATTAGAGATATTAACGAAACAAAACACATTTCGACTAATGTGTAAAATTGAAATGAGATCTTTATTTAGAGACAGAAGGAGTAGAAAGACGTGTAAAAGTGAGTGAATAGTCTATCTAAGTTGGATTGTTTTTTCTTTCCCTTTTATGGTATTTTATTAGTTTAATAACTTGACTGGTTACCTTATTTAATTTTGGCAGAATGCGGCGGAGAAGCCGCCATTTTGGCTACCGAGCTGGGCGGCAATGTACGTGTTCAACTTCTTCGTGGTGGGTTGGGTTCTGGTGGTCGGGTTTGGGTTCGGCGGATGGGCCAGTGTGACCAACTTTGTTAGGCAAGTTGACACATTTGGGCTCTTTGCCAAGTGCTACCAGTGCAAGCCGGCCCACCCGGTAGCCTTAGCCCCGGCCCATCACTGAGCCAGCTTGAACCCGGTCTGCATTCAACCTTAACTAAGAGGGTCAAAGCTTAAATTGAACAGGAAAAAAGAGGCATTTGGAACTTAGTATTTTGGTATATCATACATAGCAGCTATAGGGGAGATAGTAATATTTCCTCCCAAGTGTTTGTGTGTGGGTTATGATTCTCATTTTTTTTTATTTTGAGGTGTTGAACCTTGAAATTTATCTTCCTTTTTTGGAGGGGTTTCATAGCCGGTAGATATAATAGCTTATTTTGTGGTGTGTTTTGTTGAGCATGTGAGGATGATCATGTTGGTATTAATTTCAAGCAAACTGCAGAAGATTTTTATATGCTAAATCTTGGGAAATGAAGAATTGCTTAAGATACCTTCTCCTATATTATTAGTTATCCATTTAGATTATTTCACAACAATTAAGGATAAAATTATGGGATTGAAATATGCTGTTATCTTGATTATGAGGTAAATGTATCTAGAGAAATAGAAAATTATATATATATGAAAAAAGAGTGACACAATTTTGGCTAAATTGTTAAACATATATAGATATGAGAAGTTATGCTAAAATTAAGCTCACCCCGTTAAAAGCTGCATTCCGTATCATTACAAATTAATTAAAGTCTTATTTTATTTCAAAAGAAGAATATTTAATAGTGTATTACTTTGATTAGGTGAAAGTTAGTACAACATTAGATAGTGTTGATTAGATCACATTTTATTGGCCTTAAGATTCCCATGATGGTTAAGGGAGGAGTGGAGAGTGGGTCCATATGATGGGGCCCTATTCACATGGGCTGCACTGTAAATAAGTCTTCAACTTCGGACTTCTATTCTTCTGGCACGTGATGCTCACGTGCTTCTTCCTCTATCCACATTTAAAATCACATGAAAAGTGAAGTAAAGAAGTGTTCTTACTTCCTGGTATTATGTCATGAGAGGAAATTAATCCAATGTTGATTTATGTAAACCAATAGAGTACCCTGTTTTACTAGCTAGATTCCCTCATGAGAACAAATATGCAATCTTTCTTCACATGTGATGCAAGTTATTAGTTTTGGTTGTTTGTTATTAAAGAATATTTTACATATTTCTAGTTATGAAATCTATAATTTTATTGTAGGTTTTGGTTGAGTTAAAAATAAGAAGTACCAATAAGGACGTCCTACTCCGTCGAGGGAGATATGCCATGAATACGAAGTATTAGAAGTTCGTGAAAGTAGGCCTCTGTAGAGAAGGGATGACTTTAATAGAATCTATTAGTGATTTTGTCGTGATAGGAATCAATGATTTTTTTAAGATATATTTTTTATGATTTTTTTAGAATATTTATTTATGATTAGGATCTGAAATTATATATAAAAACCTTATTATATTTACTTCTTTACAAAATTTAATAAATAAAAATCCTAACAAAAACCAATGATTCCATACTTATATTTCTCTATTTATTGCTTTTATCCAAATCTACAATGTTTGTAGAAAATGTCATTCCTTGGAAGAACAAGATTATATACTCCAACCTTTATTCTTATATTTCATAGCTTTGCACTTAATGGTTTGGATATAGTAGCATCTTTGACGTCAAAAGGGTAAATTTGATACAAAAGTTGTTGGAATATAGATTTAAGAGTTATTTTTCGTATTTGTAGTTGGTTTAAGGTGGAATCTAATAAAGCTTGTTTACTGTACTAATAAGTGCTTGTAAGTTGTATATGGACGAAACACCTATCTAAGTCGATAAGATAAGTAGGAGTTAATAAATCTTTATCATTGTACTTAGTCAAATACGTTAATTGATTAAGATTTATTTGCTTAAATGGGCACGCATTCTCTATTACGGCCCACTAAAGGTAATTGAGACCCAAAATACTATATTAGTTGAATAATAGAATAAGGATCCAGTGAAAACAACCCTTATGGTGTGAACTGCGAACTTTCTCGGGTACACATATAACACGCTAATGTTCACATCTAAGGGGATAAAAAAATCACCCAGAAAACGTAAAAAAAAACAGTTCACCATTAATTACAAAAATGCCACCGCGTGGATTCATTAAAAACCCATCTTTTAATCTCAGCCCTCCATTTTCTAATCTAATGGCTCAACATCCTTCACATTTCACTCCATAAGGGAAGTTCACACCGGAACTCACCTCTGAATAATAGAACAAGTTCGAGTTAACAATCTTTATCATTGTACTTAGTCAAAGATTATTCCCTCGTCGGGCAAAATGAGCCTACGGTCTCTATTTCGGCCCATTAGGATAATTTGAGGCCCAAGTACCCATCTAAATTGATATATGAGACAATTAAGATTTAAGAAACCTTATCATTGCACTTAGTTGAAAACATTAAGTTGATTAAGGTGCATTTGGGTTAAATGGATTTACGTTCTCTATTTCGGCACACTAAGGTAATTTGAGGCCCAAAACCCTATCTTAGATGATATATGAAACAAGTACGAAGATATTAAGTTGAATAATGCATACAATCCATGATTCACTTCACAATATACAATAATACCAAAATACACATCTAAAAGCGGTATAGATCCACAGATCACTACCCATCCACCGAACGACTACTAGATCTTGTGTGATCATCCGCCCGACTTCTACTTCCACCTGTTCCAATATATAGAATCATGAAAAATCGGCTTTGAAGGCACTTCGTGAGGGATAGAAGGAGGACCAAGCGGTCTATCACCTATCATTTGTAACATGAAGTCCAAAATATCATCTTTTATGTTAGTTGACAAATCAGATCTCATAGCAATATACATCTTGTTCTTGACTGATACCATTTGAGCACACTATTTTAGAAAAAAATATTATTGAAATTACAAGAATTTATTAATATAAGTAAGTAAACGCATAAGTCCTACTACAACAAGATGTTTGCATTTGATCTTTTCTTTTATAAATTACTGAAACGCAAAAATTCTGCTCTTGATCCTATTTAAGAAAAAATCTTATTCAAAATTACAAGATTAGTAGCTGAAGTAGGGAGAAGTATTTACAGGCAGTTGAATTTTCTGGAAAAAATGTGACCGTTGTAAATGCAAAATTTACGATGATCATATTTCTAGACAGTCATATTTTCAACCAAACGCAGAAATCTTGTGTTGCGAGTTTTTCTTTTTTTACACCCAAACGCAGGTATTTTGCTAACACAAAATATTTGGTTATGTGTTCCACAATTCATTTTTCCGCCTATGTTTGGACCCAAACACGAGATTATTGTGTTAGTATTATTTTTGCGTTTAAAAGTGAAGTGTACGGAGACAAAATTTGTAGTGTAGAACAAGGTTATTAAAATCGGGATTTTAGGATCGGATCACAAGGAATCCTTAGGATCGGATCATAAAATTGGACCGTAGAGTAGTAAGATTTTAAAGAAAAATAAAAGACTTTTATATACTCATTTATAAATATTATACTACAAAAATTTGAAGTCTAAAATAAAATTTACAAGTATTGCTTCAAAGGGATAATTATTCTTCGAATATCAAGTCATGCACAATAAATTCAATTAAAAATATAGATTCAGGGGATTTATAGATGAAACTTAATATTATAGGCAATTGCAATTATTGATGTTTTAGTTGTTGAGCACACATGAGTAAAATCCTATGATTTTTATCTAGTACTGTATGAGAGATGCACATATAGAGTGATTTAATCATGCACAGTATTAAAAAGATAGAATAATTGGACTTTGAAATAGGCATTAGTGTCTCATCATAGTTCATCATTAGGATCGTAAGATCGTAAGTTCATACTGATATGATGAGATCCAATAAGATCCACAACAAGATTTTGACACAAATATGTTCTAATAATAGATTCGGATCAAAGATCAACGTTAAATCATAACATTGTAAGATTTTAAGATTTGTATCTAGATTTTAATAGCTATGGTATAGAAAGTCCCTTCGATACAAAAGGATTACATATAATCCATCGATTACTATTTATATATTCATTTGAGTTTATACAAATATTCATAATGTCTTCTTATCACAAGCTTCAATTCCATCCATGCAAATTTTTACTCAACATTTCAATGTTAGAAGATAATATGTCTATATAATACTAAAGAAATATGAAAAATAGTTTATGTATCAGTCTTTTATTGATTTGGACACATGTCATCTTCTTATTAATTTTTAACCATTTTTTACACGTGTCAAAATTTAAGAGAATCGTTATTTTTTGGACTATAGTCACATGTCATCCAATTTGGTAAACATGTGACACAAAATATACACATTTCCTTTACTATTATATGATTAAGATACATTGACTTAACAAAAGAAAAAATGTAATTTAGAAAATCTTTTTCTTTCTATAAAAGAAATAACTAGAATCCGACATTATCTTTTATAGTGATTCTAAAAATATTCTATAAAAAATAGGAAATGACCAAAATAAAGAAAAACACAAAATCACAATTAGAAGGAAAGTATTATATAAACTCAATCATATATTTATTATGTACTATTTATAAGAAAAATAATTACTTATATTGTGACTCAGTATGATAGATTTTTGTTAGCCTTATTTATTTATATATATTTAAAAATTATAATATATGTATAAATTATTTTATTTTAAATAATTTTTTTAAATAAATCGCGTGCATAATACATGAACGCGATTTAAACTAGTAATCACCTAGCCATCTTTGGCTAGGCCCGTATAAATATGGTATAAGTTATATCATGCTTGTTAGTATTGTGAATTCAGAGAACACCTTTGTGAGCAATACTCTTTTCCTTAGTTTTGATCATGACAAATCACATGTTATACCCTGTTCTATCAAGTACATTGTACAAGCATAAAGAACAAATTAAAAGCCTCACTAAAAACCCAAGTATGAGATCAAGAGAACAAGGCAGAGTACCTTTCAAGAACTAGAGAACATCCGACTTTTAAAGCCAGATTAATAGAACAACATCTTCAAACACTAAACGAAGTGAAGATTTTGATTGAAACTAACCTCTTTGCACATCTCAAGATCAAGAAGAGTTATTTCTGTAGAACGTCTTGCATCAAGACCAGAAGATGAGAACCCCATCACAAGGAAACAATGACTTTCAAGTTGGCGATTGATTTGAACATTAAAATTTTGAAGGATATTCACTTGATTTGTTTGCAGGATAAGTATTAATAATGAAATACGCGTATTTCCTAGAGTTTCCATGTAAGATAATTTCACATCTTTGATTTTGAGTTGTATAAGAAAACTACTCAAATCAAAGGCGTAAATCAAGAGCCCGATTGGCATGTCGGGAGACTCAATTTATTGGAACATATAAATAGGGCTCATTATCCTTCAATCTGATTATCGATTTCCAAAAAAAAAAGAGAGACAAACTAATAGTAGATCGAGTTTTCTTGTGTAGAGTACAACGAAGCGCCTGTTTTATTTGTTGAGAGTATTAGAGATTTAGGAGTCTAGTGTGTCTAGATAAATGATTGGTTATCAAAGGTTCTCGCTGTAAAGAACAGTGTTCCCTTGTGAGTTTAAGAGTTATTTCCGCATCTAAGGAACATCACTTTGTTGCTTAGATTAACTTAAACATATCCGATCCTATAATTGGTATCAGAGCAAGGCTCTAAATGTGTGTTTAGTGGTGTTAGTTTGAGCTTGCTCAGAGTAATCTCTTCCTTTCTTTTGATGATGATAAACACTCCATTTAATATATCTTGTGTTTTCTAAGTTCTAAAACAGTAGCTTAAGAAGCCAAGAGAGTCGCTTTGACCAAGAGAATAAGCTAGAGATTAGCTTTGAGCCTTGCGAAGATAGCAGATATAGCAAAGGCAGTCTCAATCAACTCTAAAGTCAAGAATCACAATTCCAAGACCGAAGACGTGAAGAGAGTTGGAGACCCTGGACTAGCGGAGAGGCTAGGAGACTCTCTTCCGGATAGTGTATATAGTACTTCAATGAAAGAAGAAACAAAGTGAAGGAAGTCTGCCCAGGTGGCTTAGGCTGCACCAACACGTAGAGTATTTGTGCCAGATGATTGAAAAGACGTGAAACTTAGGATAGGAGAATGTGTTTCTACCTATGGAGAGTGAGGAGCGTGGATCGCCAGCGTGGATAAGTTGAAGCGGTGTGGAGTGGAAGCAGATCTCCAGCGTGGAAGAAGTTTGTTACAAGTTTGTTGCTCAAGAAAAAGGAGAAGTCTGTGGAGGATCTATCCGAAGAATTGTCACACGGATTGCCAAGGTGACAATCTCCTTTATTACAATATTGTATAGAGTTTTCTAACTTGGGGAAGAAGTATAGTATTTCTATAAATATGTGTAATAGTTGTATGTATTTGCACGAGCTTGGGAAACCTTGAGAGGGAGAGAAAGTCTAGCTAGCATAAATCACAACAGGATCGTGAAAGCCTGGGAGTTAGTAGCTTAAGTGTCTTGGAGGGATACAAAAGAATGAAAGCTGGGAGGTTAGTAGGATTGAGCGTTTGGGGCATAGTTGGTGATCTCTGAGTGAGTGAGTGTCGTCTTTACAACTTAAGAGCACAAACGTTGTAAGTGAGCTGAACGCGAGTTTAATGAGTTGAGAGTTCTAAGGCCTTGTAATTCTTCGTTCATTATATTCAATATATCAGTGAGTTTCATACCGTGCATGTATTATTGCCAAGGGTTATCACCTTAACATAGTCTCTCTGTGCGTATTGAGCTGAATCTTTCATCTAGCAATCTAAGATTCATATTGTGATTTTCCCTTGTTATTCCGCAACTATAACATACTCGCTTTCTAGCGTGAAGTGCTTATTTAAAGGGAAAAGACTCGCTTAAAGTGTTCTTAAGTTCCGCATTTTTCAAACACTGAAGCTAGTCAATCGAGCTACTCTTCTCTAAGAGTTAATCAATTCTAAGCTACTCTATAAAGGTTTTCAACAAGCGAATCATTCATATGTATACTCGCTTTCTTGAGAGCTAGTATCTAGATACTAGCTTTGTAGCTTTTATTCATAGATTATAGACTAAGTGTAACGGTAACATAAATATCTTGTTACACTAGCTTTTTATCTTGATCATACCCCTCGTCAAACCCACAATTGGTATCAGAGCACAAGTTGCTTATATCTTGCACAGATTGATTCTTACTCTATAGTTTGAAGTAATGGGCAATGAAATACACTCTACCTAAGGATCTATTTAGCTAAGCCACATATCTTAGCTTAGGGTGAACTAGAGTGGTGGCTCACAATGACCAAAAACTACATCCAACAAACGGACTATCAATGTTGGAGGATTATAGAGAAAGGTGAAGAAAAGCTCAAGAACAAAACCGACACTTACAAATGGGGACCTACTGAGTATGCTACGCTCTAAAAGAATGCCAAAGCTAAGAAGCTCATCCCTCAACCCACTCTCTCGAAAGGACATCGACAGGATCATGTCTCTATCCACTGCCAAGCTAATGTGGGGAGCCATTAATGATATGCACATCGGCAACGAGGATATGAGGAACAATCGTTGATTTGAGATTCAAAGGGACTTCCATTCGTTTAAGATGGGAGAAAGTGAGTCTGTATCTGACTATCATTCCCGCTTCCAGGTACTATTTGATAAGATGTCCTCAGCTTGACTAAAGGTAGAACCCTGGGAACTTACACTCAGTTTTATCAATGGTGTTAATGCTAAATTTGATATAACTAAACGGATAATGTTAATGACTAAAGAAACGAAAGATATTCCTGTATCTGTACTTGATGAAAAATTAAGAGTGCATGAAGCTGAAGACCAAATGGAGTAATTAGCATCTAGAGAATCCCAAGGAGTCACTCTAAAGATAACTCGCGTGCTTCAAAAGGTCGAGGACAATGACGAGTCCGAGAACGAAGAAGACCAAGAAGTGGCGATGATGACCAAGCTCGTCAAAAGGTTCTTTAAGAGGAAATTTGGTATAACTACCAAAGGGGATAAAGACTACCAGAGAGATCCAAAGGAGATCAAGCCATTTATCCTCAAGAGCATTACGTGCTATAAGTGCTCAGGTAGAGGACATCTCTCTAGAGATTGTCCGAGTGAAAGGATCAAACCGAACGAAGAACAAGGTGGATCCAAAACACCTCCTAGGAAGGCCTTTGTCACTCTATGGGAGATTCTGATGACGAAGTTGACGTTGGTAAAGGTCCAGAGAACTACTTCACAACCGATCAACCTATTCCAAAATCAGCTATCATACCTGATGTTGAGGTAAGTGTCCCTGTACCAGAACCTTTGCTAGCTATCCCTCCTACACCATCTCTCTCTATATCTATGGGTGTAATCAATCAAGTGAGTCTATTTGAGAACAAGCTTGATTTGAGTGATGTTGTTTCCTCTCAGTCTATTACGACTATATCCGAGGATATGCTCATTCAAGCGAGTCTAGAGATAGACAAACTTGCTTCGAGTGAGTCATCTAAGACTCTGACTGCTCGTATGAACCCTTTACAAGCTAAAAACGAACAAGAAGGAGTGCAGCGACTGATACCTATGTCTCACATAAGTAATACTCAACCTGTGTCATGTATTTGTCATGATGACTACTCAGAGCGAGTTCCTAGAACTGTGAAAATGAAAGTTCTACCTTCCAGTTCTGGAATAGCAAGTGGTAACGTTCCTACGAAGTCAACACTTTGTTGCAAACACACCGCTTGATTGATTTTGCAGGAAAAGTGGAGAGTAGAAGGCAAATAGATTATCTAAAGCAACTCTGATCCTTAACAAGAGAAGGAGTCTCACTATCTCTTTCAATACTTATTTGACAAAATCAAGCGTGTGCAGATAAACATCTCTTTCACTCTTATCATACAAGAGATGTATTTTATGTGGTAAAGTATTATCCCCTAAAAAGCGAGTCTCATTTGATCATAAAGCTATATCTATTCATTCAAAGCGAGACTCAGAGAGTTCAAACGAGTCTTTGAATGCTCAAGCGACACTATTTCTATACTCGCTGAACTATAACTAATAGAAGAGCCAAAGCTGCAAGTCATCTCTCTAAGGGTACTTTACTTGGATATTTGTATAACCCTTTAGCCTCTTCGGTTCTACTTCTTACCTTATTAGAAGAACAAGAGATGCACTGTAAGTTCCTCTATACTTTGACTATGAATTATGCTTTATAATTCTACTTTGGGAACTTTAGTTGAATTGTGTTGCTTGCTTGCTTGATTTTCATGCTTATCTTTACACAAGCCAATCTAGATAAGGCAGTATATTGTATGAAAGCTATTGCTTATAGTCTTGACAAATTACATACTCTTCTTATGTGCCACAAATAGAGAATGGTGATCTTCTTCTTGCCTATTACAAGCCTAAGAAATGATCCATTCCTACAATGTCCCTTGCCTAACATTGATGTAACGCTTCCTTACCCATGATTAAACTCAACAAGGGAAGTATCCATCTTCATGTAAAATCCATTTACCCATATCATGCACATATTTATATATATAAATTGAGTGAGAATGTGTTATGTCCCATGTATGAAATGTGCATTTCCTGTTAATCTTTTTGCATGATTAAATGTCACATTGGGTGCATATATATACACTTGCTTTACACTCCTAAGCATGATCAAGCGCTGGGTAAGAGTCGCTTCTAGGCAGTATGAGTTGCTATCATGGTTTGGTTAACATAGAGTTTTTTTTTAATGAGGAAGACATTCATCTACGGCTCCAACATGTGAGGTCTAGATATGTAGCCCTGCGATCTAGTATAAATAGATTCGGGCACTACCACAAAAATGGCTTTTTAACACGGTCATTTTTGGTTATATACCCGGATTTTAGCAAAAACAGATCCGGTGTTCAGCTCAAGGGTATAATAGAGTATATATCGCGGACCCATATATACAGGCCCGCGTTAAAAATGTCTTTGGAAAGTAAGTTTCAAAGGGTAGAATATAACGCGGATATTCAACATGCCCGTGTTAAAAACACCCCAAATATACCATAAAAACAGTACATATTATGCCGGAGTAAAAGTGAAATATCCGGCTTATATTCTACCCAATTTTTTCATATTATTTCTCCACATCCGCGTTATAATGTTTGAATATCAGGGTTAAAGGATCTATTCAATGTAATGTTTTAGTATATTTAACAGTCCGGATATTATCGGATCCGTGATATATAGTAGTACCTAGTCAAAAAATACCAGCTTGATTTTTTCAATATTTCTCCCTGCAATTTATATATTTTCAAAGAAAAATTCAATCAAAAAACAACTTTACTAACAATCATGTCATTAAACCTCGAAAACACAATGTACAATATTCGATAAAATTTCATAATAATATATATTAATAGTACTATGATCCGAACTTTGTCGATTAAACATAGAGCAACGAACTATCGTCGTAGTATCATCCTACTCAAGAGGTAATACTTAAAACCACTAGAAGCCTAAACCATTGATACTCTTCTGCTACGTTCAGATTCATCTTCTCCAAGAGTTGAGTTTTTCACCTATTAATTCAATAAGAGAAGAGAAATTAAACTGATAATCTTTGAGTTGAGCATAGAGCCATAGAGCTAGAAGAAAGCGTACAATATCTCCTCAGCAACAACAATTCAAAAAACAATAGCTCGACAAGAATTCATCCATAGCAATTAAAAAACAACAACAATTCAACAAACAACAATTCAACAACCACAGTTCAAAAGCAACAATTCAGCAACAACAATTCATCAACAACAATATTCATTCAGCAACTATTGGGCTTTGAAGTATATAAGCAATAGAAAGTAAAAAAATATCAACAATTCAGCAACAATAATTGTGTAACTGCAACAACAACTATACACTTTCTTCAGCAACAAGAGTTCATCAACAACAATTCAAAATAACAACAATTCAACAACAGTAATTCAACAACAACAATTCACTTAGAGTGTCTTTGTTGTATCTGTTGTCTGTAATAGTTTTGATCAAGGAAAATCACTTCTACAAATTCCAGTTATTCATTTTTTCTATCATGGAGAAATATACAAGAGCACAACAACATTAATAGTACCTTTAGAGACAGTGAAACAGATGAAATTATACAAGACACAACAACACTCAATTGTGCATATGAAATCGTAATACAAAATGAAAATATGTAATTGCTTACCTAAATAAGAGATATAAAATAATCCAACCACTCCCTTTGAATTTCATCAATATGTTCATGCTTGTAAGTAGTCTTGTTATCATACCACTAAATATCAACCATGTTAAGTATTAATAAGAAAAGTCTCAAAAAATTGACTAAGTGATAAAAAAAATTTCTTGCATTAGTAGGTATAGTTAAAGATTGCTTTTGGGGAATGATAATTTTCCGCATAAACATGAGCACATAGTATCCAGAATCAATCGCATTTTCTTGATGAGGACACTACAATTAAATAAGAAACCAAAAAATGAAAATAAGCATAAATAATATGTCATAATAAACTAAACACAATATATGAAAGAAATTTGAGCAATTAACCTTAATGATATTCCACAACGTTTTGTTGTGTGTGGTTTTTCTGTCATTTTGGTGTATTTCAGCTTAAAACTCCTGTTTAAAATTCATATTAATTAGTAGAAGATAAACATTGATAAACTTAACTTGTTCTACTCATTCAATCACAAAAAAGACTTACGCTGCTACTAACAACTCTGCATCTTTATCTACTTTTCCGTGGCGTGGATCAATCCAATAAGCATAACCCAAATGAGGATTCATTAATATTAACACCCAATGATACCTAATAAATATATTCATACATATGAGTGAGGAATGAAATATATGCTAACACTTTATAAGAATGACGGATTATTACCTAAAATAATATGGTGCAACATATATCATATTTTGGACATTTCCTTCCATGCAATTTGCAAGATGATTAACTCTATGATCATTGCTTTGACCAAATTGAGAAACTTGAGTAGGACAAATAAACTTGAAGTTGTCTGTGATTCCATTGCAATGATTGTCAAACAAGTATCTACATAAATAAACATATTCATACTATATTTGTAAAAATAAACAAAATTTAAAGTACATTTTTATCTAATTTAGTAACACTAACCTGATATATAGTATCATGTGACATGCTCCAAGCTCCTTTGCATCAAGTAGTCTCTCAATTTCTTCCTTACCAATTTTGAGTCCACGATGTTTATATTGAAATATTCCCGTGGCAACTTTGATTTGACGCACCTTATTTCCATTGAATTCATCTAATATCCAATGATATTTTTCCATGTTACTAGCTTCTGATTCAATTTCAGTAGGCTCTATGACAGATTCATATGTTGACAATTTTCCTTTCAAAACTTCCTTTGTTTTTACCACTCAGTCCAAGACCTTATTAATTGAGCACGGCATATTAAAATTTAGGAATTAGATTGAAATGTAAAAATAACAATTTATTATATAAAGTAATTGATATGTAAAAAAATCATTTACCATCATCTCACTGGGAATTGCAAGATTTTCAGGCCACGCAATAAATTGTCCTACAACATCTCTCACAAATTCAACCTCGTCACTAGGTTTTGGCACTTTAACATCACCTTTTATAAGTGTTATTACTTCAAACTTCACATAACCACTCTCTAATGGCCGGGTATGAAGAAATCCTCCATCTTTAGAGGAGATATATAATTTACCACTTGCTACAACTTGATTAAGGTCCAGCCAAAACAGTTCACAAGATTTCCACTCCTAAAATATCATTTGAAATTTAAATTAAATAGGATGGAACGAGCATACCTATAGAAACAGATAAAAGTATATTTACTAATCCTTTTGGTGCGGTAGCAACCTTTTTAAGGGATGCACAAGAAGCTTTTCCACTTTGAGGACAAGGAATTTCATTTTCTGCAGTAACCACTTTGAGGACTTCATGTGGAACTTCATCTGCCCCTACTCTAGGGTATTTTACTGGTGATAGATTTTGTGGAACTTCATCTGCCCCTACTCTAGGGTATTTTACTGGTGATAGATTTTGTGGAACTTCATCTGCCCCGATTCCTCTTCCCTCCACCAACTTCTTAATGACATTCTGCAATGCAGATATCTTTGAACCAAATTTGGCTTCCATTTCCTTGATCTGATCCTTAAGCCCAACAATTACAAGACCAACACCAACTACTGTTTTAGATGAAGATGCTCCTTTAGATGAGTGGGGACAATATTCCCTAATTGTAACATCTTGACCAACCCCTCTAACGCGACCCGGATGCTCCATCTTATTTAATGCCATTGCTAACACATCTTTTTGACCAGTAGTAATAAGTTCACCAGACTTTTCTTGTTCCATGAGATGGTGCTATCATAACAACATAAACTCAAAAATAAAATCAGAAACTCAAAAATTCGGGGCTCAAAACAGAAACACAAAAATAGAAACTCAAAAACAAAATCAGAAACTCAAAAAATTAGAAGAAAAATACAAAAATCAGAAATACAGAAAAAATGCCAACATAAAATACAGAAACCAGAAACACAACACAAACTCAAATAAAATCAGAAACTTGAAAAGAGAAAATTAGAAATGCTTACTAGTCTATCGATGACTGGTTTTGCTTTTTGACTAATCTCTCCAGTTTTTCCTTTTCTTGCTTCAATCCATAGTAGTGATCGGGAGACCTCAGAAGAATCATCCATATTATGTTCAGCTTTCTACCAAGTAGTGAACATTATTTACATCAATTATTATTATTATAAATGAAGATCTTTAAAATACAAATTTATTTGATAATGAATTCAATAACTTACATAATCAGCTTCAACACCAACATATCCTTTACGTGATGCCCTATACGTATTATCATTTAGTTGTGAGAGTTCCCTGAATTTTTTACTTTTTGCCTATTTAGATCATAGAAACATTTACAAGTACATGAATTTAGTTGGTTATATGATAAACAATATAATAATAATAATGACTTTCTAGGATAATTACCTTGAATTCTTCTGATTCTCGGATTGTAATAAACTCTGTCCACTGATCTCGAGTGATGTAGGAGTCATACATAGATGGAGGCTCCATGACTAGTTCACCTGTTTCCTTGTTCTTCATATGTAATATACCCAAGTCCTTTTTAAATGTTCCCCATAAGTAATGTGCTTTTTCGATACCCAACATTTTGGGTGGTTCGGGAGTTTGAAGACATACTTGAAATAGAAAAACAAAAAAAAATTAGAAGATTTTCAATTAAACGTAGTAGTATGTATATAAAAATGTAGTAAGGGTGTAGTTGTTACCAAAACAGGTTCCCAAATATTATCCCTTTCCTCTTGAGAAACCAATCTCCAACTATCAACAGTAATCGGTACCCACTTCTTAACAACAGTGCCAATATATGAAGACAACTTTGATCTATTGACTCCGGTCGGCTGGCCAGATTTGTTGAACTCTACAGGAAGACGATTGCCATCTCCAATACCCTTTGTTAGATTCTTTAAAAGCGAAGCCCCTCTTGTCTTCTTTTTAGGCGGATTACCTTGCTGAATTTCAGAACGATGTCCCGATAAATTTTCATTTGGACGCTTCCTTGGAGCCATCTACAAATTTAAAAAAATAGTTAAGTACTTTTAATGATTGATATAGAAAATGAAAATGATTAGTAGAGAAATGATTTGTTAAATAATATATAAGTTAGTAGGCAAATGCAAATGATATAAATGATAATATTACCTAACCAATTATTTTTCTCTCTTTGTTGGAAGTACATTACTAGTGGATGGATGCTCTTGTATAACTTCATTAATCCAAATGACTTCTTGATGATCATTTCTAAGATAAACATCATCTTCAATATCATGATTGAGTATGACCTATACAGAATGTGATTTATTTGTCCTCCAACAAATGAATAGACGTAACCCTATAGCCCTTCACTCATCCATTCTAAACCTCATTAATATAAACCTTAGATAGGGTGATACTGCAAAAATAAAAAAAATCAGCACATACATTTGCAATAACAGGTTCTGATGGCGGCTTCAATTTCTGGACAAGGACAGTAAACAGAAATTTGAAACAAAATTTGAAACAGAATTAAAAACAGAATATTAGTGCAACATTATGCATAATATTGTTGCAGCATTATGCAGAATATTACTGCAGAATATTACTACATAACTCAACACTGCACAATTTCCTTTCACCCAAATCAGAAATATTACTGCAGAAAATTACTGCAGCATTATGCAATTCAGCAAATCAGAAATTTGAAACAGAATTTAAGGATGCCTAATTACATACCTGAGATGGCAGTGTACGAGACGTGAGATTGCAGTACGAGACCAACATGAGATGGCAGCGCAAGACCAATGGGAGGAAGGTGAAGCAGGGTCGGCAAGCAACCGAGCTCGGAGATGGACAGTAAACAACACCTGATGTGAGTAACTGTTCTTTCGCTTCTTTAGATAACTGTATTCAGTAGCATTGAATTGTTAAACCTAAATCTATATATGACTTCACTAGCACGTAATTCACAAGCACTTATTTAAATCTAAATATGATTTCACTAGCATTGAAAGTGAGTCACTGTACTTTCGCTTCTTTAGTTAACTTTATTCACAAGCACTTAGTTTTTTGTAACATGAATATGATTTTGATAAGATGCAATCAGCCAATTACATCCAATGCTTTCAATAATGATGGTTACAGTTTAGCAATGTGATAGTAATTTGTACTTCTGTTGTGAATTCACTATAGCCCTTCACTCATCCACTGCACTGCAAAAAACTACACAACTCAACACTGCAGAATTTCCTTTCACCCAAATATATTACTGCAGCATTATGCAATTCAGCAAATCAGAAATTTGAAATAGATTTAAGGATGCCTAATTACATACCTGAGATGGCAGTGTATGAGACGTGAAATTGTAGTACGAGACCGATGGGAGATGGCAGTGCAAGACTGATGGGAGGAAGGTGAAGCAGGGTCGGTAGCAGCCGAGCTCGGAGATGGCAACATGTGTTCAAAAATTTGGAGAAGCGGATAGGAGGAAGGTGAAACAAGGTTCGTAGCAGCCGAGCTCGAAGATGGAAGCGGGCTTCAAAAGTTTGGAGAAGCGAGAAGGAGATGGCGGTGCAAGAAACAGGGTGTTCAAAATTTCGGTGAAGCGGGAAGGAGTTGGCGGCTAGGTTTAGAAGAAGAGCGTTTATTTACTTAAAAGGCATATATATATATATATACCGGACATTAAATTTTTTTGGGCTAAAAGACTGCTATTTTAACAGGGATTTAAATACCCACGATCTATAATGCAATATTACCAACTTACCGAGACAATATATACCGGACCATTTTTTAATGGACAAATCCGCGTTATATACATATCTAATATACCGGATATTTGTCAAAAAAACGCCCGGGTTATATTTGTTACGGTATCTATTACTAATAGAGAATATAACCGTGACGTTTTAAAACTATATCCGGGTTTAAATCATTTCAATACAAAAATTTAAAGGAAAATTGATTTTTTAACATTTTAACACCCTATTACACCGAGTATTTTAGATCCGGTATTTAATGTTTGGAGATAAAAAGTCATTTTTGTGGTAGTGGGGAAGGCTACGTGGATCAGTGATCTAGTATAAATAGATTCAGAAAAGCCACACTTAGACTTCACAACACATCATAGTAGTTGCCAGCGTGTTATTTGAGGCTGCTCCAGCGTGTCTCTTGGAGTGCCACTTTTCGTGCATAAATTTCATCCAGAAAAAGCAAGTATGCATGTAACCGTTGTGTAGCTCAGAGAAACTAGCCGTTCAGAATATAGCCGTTGGATTTAGCCGTTGCTAGTATAGCTATTGCCAGCGGGCCATTGCAAGATCTCAAGGTTGATACGAAGCTTACACAAGAAGGAGAGGGAGTCTATTTAAGCACTGGGATACACTTGAAATCAATTTTACCGTGCTTGTTATATTCTCTCTCTCTCCCTATTATTACTCAGATATCTCTCACTCGCTCTCATACACTTAGCTCCTTCAAAGGCAAACATAACTCCTCATTAACCCTAAACTCCTCATAACCAAATGGCTGATAAATCACTCCGCGTCGGTCTCTCAAGGGAACAACTACTAGAAGAATTCTCTCAACCGAGTCAAGAGGATATTGCGGCGATTGTACAACACCGGCATTTGGCTTATCAAGCTTCTCAAGACTCGCCGGTGACTCCTAAGAAGGTAGAAACTTCTTCACCATCACCGCCTTCTTCATCGTCTCTAGAGAAGAATTCTATACATGATTCAACGACTCTAGAGATTGGAGAACATGAAGCTTCTGCCACAAATATTGAGCCCGGTGATTGCTCAGGCAAAGAGATTGTGCCAGTAATGAATCCGGAAGCTACAAAGGTTAAGAATGTCAAGTCAGAGGTATTTACTACTCTGGGTAAATCTCCTATTACGGCTTCGTCCTCCAAACCTGTATTTTCTCTTGCCTATTCATCCCAAGATGAAGATGATGAGGCATTCGCCCCAGAACAACACCGCCTTATTAAAGACGCTAAAAGCACGTCTAAAGCTGCTGGGAAGAGAAAGTTAGAGGAGATAGAAGAAGAAGTGTTTCTCTATGAGGAAGAAAGTGCTGAGTCAACACCACCTAAGAAAGTTAAGAAGGAGAGTAAGCCAAAGTCTAAGAAGAAAGCAAAGAGAGAGACAAGAGCAGATTCTGAGTTTCCACCCATTCCTCTTGGTATTACCAAGAGAGATATCCTAGAGCCTTTGATCGTGCCACCAGAGATTTTAAAGGCAATATAAGATGCTTCTGGGTCAGATAGGTTCAGACATATGCTATAGCTTCAAGGATGAGATAAATTGGAAACAAAAGTCAACAGAGTGGACCTACAATTAGTGAGGCAGTTCTAGTCACGCTTCACCGCTTCATCCTCAGCATCAAGCGAGTACTCCATGATCTAATTCAGGTGGCGCAACGATGTTGAAGAGAGCTTAAAGGTAAAGGATCTGGCGAGAGCAATTGGTCATGAGCCAGGACCTGATGGCTCGCTTGTTGGTTTTGGGCGCGTCTACAAAAAGAACTATCCGAGCGGCTCACAAGCGATCAAGGAGACTGTATTTGGGAAGAGTGTGCCAGCGACTCTGAAAGTAGAATATCTATCAGCGTCAAAGCGACTCCTCCACTACTTCATTATCAAGAATACTACACCTCACAATATCAACATGGATCAAGTGACGATCTCTGACTGTTGCATCATGGAAGTGTGCCTTAGTGGTGAGCTCATCAACACAGCTCAGATCATGTTCACTCACATGATCTTATCTCGCGCTCACAATGGCAGTTTTCTCCCTTTTCCACACCTCATCGCTCGAATGTTGAAGAATGATGGTCTATACAAGCCAACATCAGAGACCAGCTTCAACAAAATTCTTACTATGGAAAAAGTGACTGAGCTTATTTCTAGGCCTGCCAAGTCATTGCTACCAGCTGCCAGCTCGTCAAGGACTCAGTCTATAGAGATCATCCACCCACTGCCAGCGAGTATTATGCTAGTATTGTATCTGCAATTCAGTCTCTACACACTACAATTGAGAAGCGCTTAGTTGATCTACAAGCACAAATCCAACTCTTAACCGACAAACAAGAAGAGCAAAGCAACATCCTTCAGACCTTAGTTGCTCTTATCGGAAAGCGTGATGCTTAAGGTGTCTTGTTTGTACTTTATTTTGCTTCTCACTGTGTGTTTTTGCTTGCTTAGATGATTAACTAGCTTTCCTAGGACCCCAGCTACTAAGGTGTAAGGTTTTTATGAATGATAACAGTTTGCTTTTGTTTCTATAATATCTAATTGTTCTACATGGTTACACCTTACTTGATTACGCTGAATGTCCTGATTTGCTTGCTTAATTAAGTTAACCTAGTTTCCTTTCCACTATTAGTACCATTTGCATGATTTATATTGCATATTTGATGATGTCAAAGGGGGAAGTAAAACAGGTAAATCTTTTCAACTAATTGGAAAGAAGTTAGACCGTCTTGGTCTAAGGGGGAATAAAGGTACACTCGCTAAGTGGCTCTAGCGAGATTTTGAACAGATTTTGTCAATCTTTTGAGTATCAGTTTAATCTTCATTGTATATCTTATAGCTTAACTGAGTACGTTTTGAAATAGATGTGCTTACAATGTTTAAGTGTTTGTCATCATCAAAAAGGGGGAAATTGTTAGTTTGAGCTTGCTCAGACTAACCTCTTCCTTTGTTTTGATAATGATAAACACTCCATTTAATCTATCTTGTGTTTTCTAAGTTCTACAAGAGTAGCTTAAGAAGCCAATAGAATGGCTTTGACCAAGTGAATAAGCTAGAGACTAGCTTTGAGCCTTGCAAAGATAGTATATATAGAAAAGGCAGTCTCAATCAACTCTAAAGCCAAGAATCACAACTCCAAGAGTGACGAAGTGAAGAGAGTTGAAGACCTTAGACTAGCGGAGAGACTAGGAGAGTCGCTGCTGGCTAGTGTATCTAGTACTTCAACGAAAGAAGAAACGAAGTGAAGGAAGTCTGCCCAGTTGGCTTAGGCTGCACCAACGCGTAGAGTATTTGTGCCAAATGATGGGAAAGACGTGAAGCTCAAGATAGGCGAATGTGTTTCTACCTATGGAGAGTGAGGAGCGTGGATCGCCAGCATGGACAAGTTGAAGATGTGTGGTGTAGAAGCGGATCGCCAGCATGGCGCAAGTTTGTTACAAGTTTGTTGCTCAAGAAAAAGGATTTCTATAAATAGGTGTAATAGTTTTATGTATTCACACGAGCTTGGGAAACCTCGAGAGGGAGAGAAAGTCAAGCTAGCACAAACACAACATGATCGTGAAAGCCTGGGAGTTAGTAGGGTGAGTGTCTTGGAGGGATACAAAAGACTGAAAGCTGGGAAGTTAGTAGGATTGAGTATTTGGGGCATATTTGGTGATCTCTGAGTGAGTGAGTGTCGTCTTTACAACTTGAGAGCGCAAACGTTGTAAATGAGCTGAATGGGAGTGTAGTGACCTGAGAGTTGCAAGGCTACCATCAACAAGAAGGCATTGACCATGATGAAACCTTCACACTAGTTTCTTGTCTTGAATCCATCAAACTCCTTAATGTTTATGCTTCACATCATTGTTTCACTCTTTAGCAAAGGGATTTGAAAACAACGTTCCTTAATGGCAAGATCAATGAAGAAGTCTATGTTATGAAACCTCCAGGCTTCGAAGATCCCTCCAATCCATACCATGTGTGTAGGCTAGATAAATCCCTCTACGGCCTTAAGCAAGTTCCAAGAGGTTGGTATGAGTGTCTTGTAGACTTCTTTATTAATAACGACTACAAGAGAGGCCAGAAGGACAAATCATTGTTTCTTCCGAAGAAAAATGGAAGTGTAATGATGGTGAAAGTTTATGTGGATGATATCATCTTTGGTTCCACAAACTTGGCACTTGTATAAAGATTCAAGGAACTTTTGAGTAGAAAATTCAAGATGAGCATGATTGGAGAACTATTGTTCTTCTTAGGACTTCAAATCACCTAGAAGAAAGAGGGCATCAAGATCCATCAACGGACGTACTTGAAAGAGATTCTTAAGAAGTACATGATGGAGAACTGCAAATCAATCAACATTCCTATTTCTCTAGCACGTAATTTCAGTTAAGATTCTGAAGGTAACAAGGTCAAAGAGAATATTTATCTAGGGATGTTAAGTTCTCTTATGTAACTTACAACAAGTAGGCCAGATATGGTGTTCTCCTTATGCCTATGTGCACGATTCCAATCAGATCCTAGAGAATCACACCTTACTATGGTGAAGAGAATCTTTAGATACCTCAGGGCAACAAAGTCCTTTAACCTTTGGTACCTAATAGGCAACATCTTATACAATGTATCAAGTGGTCGTTAACATCAATTACGAGTGAATTGGCATGTCTATGACCCGTATTACCGTGATCCGGACCAAGCAAAGTAAAGGCATTAAACACAAGGATTACAAGCATTCGAGGAAGAGATTGCCAAGGGTACTAAGCCGGAGCCGCACACACAGGAGCGCAGCCGCGCAGGGTCGCAGAAGCATAGGCGCGACCGCGACTTGGTGCTCGCGACCGTGCCACTGGACGTGGGCCGAAGTCAAGATCTCGGCTTAGGTGCGACCGCGCTGACACACGCGCGACCATGTCCGTGTCGTGCCGAGAAACCTCCAAAACCCTAATTTCACTTGGAGCTTCATGTGGGCTTTGGGATACCTGTAGATGGAGTTTTAGGCTAGGTTTAGTTAGGTTTAACTCTTCTCATTAGGTTAATAAATAGATGAGAGCTTTGCCTCCATCTAGCATCTCATGTTTTATTCATTTCACATTTACATAGTTTTCGCAATGAGCCATGAGTAGTCTCTTATACTTTGTTCGATTGGTGGAAGCCAATAGGTTGATTAAATATAAGACTTCTATCCTTTGGTTCTAATAATATGTCCTATTTTTCTTTATCCTCTTGCGTATATTTATTATTGAATTGAATTATCTATCTAGATTGAGCACCTAGGTTGTTTAAGCAATTTCATATAGCTAGGCCTGGCTTGTCCGAGTTGGAGAGCCTTGTAATTTAGTAGAAATTCAATTACTTGGACTAGTTGGACTTGTAGTTTTGTGGAGGGTAATGATGTGTTATTAGCCAAGTGGCACTGCACATTTCTATTTATTCTTGATCTTAATGCTTCCTAGAAATTGACCTTTGATTGTCTCAGGGTTAGATTTAGAGGTAAGGGCTACTAGGGCTAGTTTAACATTGTAGCTACATAGGAACAAGGATTAGCGCAACTAGAAGATATATAGGCATTATGAAGAAAATAGAATCGAAGTAGTCTAGGATCATTTAATCAACTTGTTAGGTGGATACCAATTGTGCAAAATGCTTTTCCCATATTTCGTTCAAACCAATCATTTGTTAGTTAGTTTCTTCATTTTCCCCTTTGGTTACCTTTAGAGTAATTTGAACTTAGTAACATAAGAATTGATCTTATTTGATTCCTTGTGGACCCCTACTTACCACTTTGCTTAGGTAGAGTAGTTTTAAGGGAGAAAAAAATTAAATGACAGCGGCAGAGTGACCATTTTGGCCATTGCCAAATTTGGTGCCGTTACTGGGGAATCATATTTCTTTTCTTATGGTATTAGTTTAATTGACTCCGGTGCTGACTAGTGTATGGTCAACACCCTTGCTACTAACCATTCAATTGTTGAGCCCATTACAGAGATTGAGAATTTGTCAGGAGGAGACAGGACAACGACGATGATGAACGATAAGGACAACCAGAAGACCCCTAAGCAGGTGCAGGCGAATCAGCAATTGATGAATCAATTCTTAGAGACCTATGCTCAGCAGAACAACAATGCTAGAAATTGGATGTTGCGGGAGCGCACCACTCCCAATCTGAAGCAGCAGCCCCTAGCGGTGGTCCTACCACCACTTGCTCAAGGAGTTACTTTCGAACTCAAGTCCGGGGTGATTAACTTGCTTACAAAATTCCATGGTCTACCAAAAGAGGACCCAATCATGCACTTGAACCAGTTTCACGACATATGCATGACCATGAAGCCGATCAATGTGATGGAAGAACACCGCTGGAGCTTGGTACTATCACCTCCCGACATGAACTGTAGATAGCTTGGAGAAGATACGTCGGGAGTTCTTGAACTGATACTTCCTGGTGAAGAATAAAAATTCACTGAAAAAGGAGATAGCGCAAACGGAGCAAAGAGATGAGGAGTCGCTGTATGACTACCTAGAGAGGTTTAAGGGGCTATGTGCTAGCTGCCCCTTTCATGGCTACGAGTCCCAGGACTTAGTACTATTTCTCACCTAGGGGCTATTGACTACTAAGAGGAGGATGATCAACGCTTCTTGCGGAGGGAGCATTCTCATCATGACCCCGAAACATGCTATGGAGAAGTTTCAGAGTATGGATGAGAGTGCAAGAAGCTTCGGAAGGACTTACACGAAAAGGAAGGTAAACACTACGAGTTCAAGCATGGAAGGATCAAGCTTAGCGGGCAAGATAGATGAGATAAAGAAAATGTTCGCGAGTCTACTACCCAAGAGCAAGCAGCAGCCTGCGCGAGTTTGCGGTATTTGTGCTAGTTTAGGCCATCACTCAGACCAGTGTCCCGAGTTGCAGGACAACAGAATTCAGGAGGTGAATGCGATAGGAGGATGCAAACCTCCTCGACCATGGGAAAATCAGCAGCAACAGAACTACCAACCCCGAGAGCAACAAGAACAAAGGTGGATGCCCCGCGACCAACAACAAAGCTCAGGAGTTCCCACCTTAGAGATGATCAAGTTGATAACCAAGAATCTCACCTAACTCGCATCCATTGCCCAGAACACCGATGCTAGACTCAAGAATTTGGAAGTCCAAATAGCAAGTAGCGTAGACAGTTTCAACGCTGGTTCAAAATTAATCTAACTCACTACCATCATAAACTCTGGTGAACCCGAACCAAAATTCAGCGAACTAGAACCTCAAGAACATCAGCACGATGGCACTAAGAAGTGGGAGAAACTCGGAAGAGAAACCAGGCCAAGAAGAGACAAGTGAAGGAGATTCGCCAGAAGCGCGCCCACACCAAGAGCCGTGCGACCGCGCCTACGACTCTGCAGAGAGGCGCTACCGCGCCCCCTAGGTAAAGACCGCGCCAATGGGTCTACAGACATGCGCGACCACGCCTCACCTATGCGCGACCGCGCGATTATGGAGGAGGTTTCCGGAAAGTTGGCACGACCACGCCCCATAATGCGCGACCACGCCCCTCTCATTGCTAAACCCGAGACCTCTTTGAGGCTGGATGCTAATGATACTGACCCGATAGAGGAGGAAGTGGAGCTTGATGACCCGAGAAGTGACTTTAAGCTTCGACAGAGCAACTACGTACGTCCTAACTTCCCTCCACTCTACTCGGAGAAATCCCCGGCCCCTTCCCAGAAGCATTAAGAGATACAATAAGGCCGACAAATGACAAGGAGCTATTCGAGATATTTAGCATGTGTGCAGTCAACATTCCCTTGCTACAACTAATAAGAAGCGTAACGAGGTAGGCGGAGTTTCTTAAGGAACTTTGCACAGTCAAGCGGAACCAGAAGGCATAAGGACCGAACAAGGTAACACCTGGAGAAAGAGTGTCTGCCATCTACTAGAGACGCATGCCCTCCAAATTCAGCGATCCAGGTATGGTCACTATTCCTTGCCGTATCAGAAGCACTGATTTTTGATAGGACCGTGATGAACTTATAAGCAACCATTATTGTCATTCCTCACTCCCTCTGTCTGCAACTAGGACTTGCCCCCCTGAGTAAAACTGATATATTAGTGCAATTAGCCGATGGGTCTACCGTGCCTCCTAAGGGAGTTGTAGAAAATGTACTAGTTAAGGTTGATAGGTTAGTCATCCCCACATACTTTTATATACTTGATATGGAGAGGATAAGGAAGATGCACCTATACTTTTAGGAAGGCCGTTTATGAGGACATCATGTACTAGGATAGACCTAGGGAATGGGATCTTTTCTTTGGAGTTCGATGGTGGTGTAGTGAGTTTTGATATCTATGATACTGATGGAGAGTTTGAGGATGAGTTAGCTGGTGTTTTTGCTATAAAGGTACTTGATCCCGAAATGGATATAGACAGGTTGGAGATGGCTTTGGCTGAGGGCCCTCATGCTGATGTTAGAGGGAGACAACCCTCCTTCTCTTCCCCCTATTGTGCAAGTACCTAAAGTGAAGTCTTCTTTACCTCCAGGATATTACATAGATTCGAACAGAGGATACGACAAGGGGCTCGTGAAGAAGAAATGAATTAATCAATATTGGATTCAGAAGGATGAGCTGGCCCTATGAAGGGCCAACGCAGGTTGATATGAGAGAAAGACATCGGGCATACGACATTAACCAAATGTGTTGTCCGGGAGGCAACCCGTCCATGAGGTAATTATCTTACTTACACTTAGGTTATCCTTGTTCCTTATCTCAGAATAAGGACACTGTTTGGTTTAAAGTGTGGGGGAGGTGATTTACTTTACCTATCGTAGTAGTAGTTTTAGAATTTTTTGAGTTATTTTTGAATTTTTAGAGTTGACATTCATATTTCCCCCCTAGTTTGATGTTGTGTGATTTTCTACAAAGATGTATGAATTTTGAATCTTTTTACTACGTTTTAGATGTTAATATTTCAAGTTTATAGGACGAGGATATGTTTGATCAAGTAAACGACTTTCACTGGAGCATGTGGATTATAAGTAGGACGCATTAGGACCAATACTAAGATTGCATGTTCACCATCTCTTCTCTAGTTTGTCATTATGTCATAATAAATTGTTTCCGTCCTTTTTCATTACAAATAAAATAAAAAGAAAATAAAAGGTAGTGAAATCCAAGTGAAATAAGTCGGAAAAGCACGCGATCTCCGTGGTTTGAAAGATCACTCCGGGTTCGATTTTCAACGGCTAAATAAGCAAAAGAGTCTCATTAGTTGGCCTGGACCGTAAGACGGACATGCCCAATACCCAATAAAGTGAAAATAAAGTGCAAAAAATGTGTGAATAGGATGAAATAAGGAGCACTAAAAAGTGCATGTGATATGACTTAAGTGGAGTTGTGGTTTTTGTTTACTTTTGATGGTGTTGGAAGTCGTGCAGAGTTGTCATAAGTAGGAAAATGTTAGGACAAGAATTAGTCTCTTATTTGATCTTCCTTTATTCGCATTGATATATTACTTGGATAGAGACATCTTTAGAATAGTTTGAGGATTCAGATTCTTGTATTTGCATAGAGTAAGCATAGTTCAAATTTGGGGAAATTCTGATGCCATTGTTGGGATAGTTAGAGTATAGTTAAGTTTGCATTACTTTTTGAGTATTTATAGTAGAGTCAGAGTCTATGCCCATTGCTTTTGATGATTGTAGGTACTTAGAGCTGGAGTGTCAATTCGACGACCACTACTATCAAGGCTTCCGTACTCGCTGAGATCGACGTGGATCTAGCAACAACTTACTCGAGGACGAGCAAGGTTCAAGTGTTGGGGTGTTTGATAGGCATCGTCTTACAATGTAGCAAGTGGTCATTAGTATCAATTACGAGTGATTTGGCATGTTTATGGCGCGTACTACCTTGATCCGAACCGAGCAAAGTAACGACATTAAACACGAGGATTATAGGCATTCGTGGAAGAGATTTCCAAGGGTACTAATTCGGGGCCGCACAAAACAGGAGCGTAGCCGCGCAGGATTGCAGAAGCATAGGCGCGACCACACCTTGGCGCGCATGACCAAACCTTAGCGCGCGCGACCACGCCACTGGACGCGGGCCAAAGTTAAGATCTCAGACCAGGCATGACCACACCGACACACGCGCGACCACACCCGTGTCGGGCCGAGAAACCTCCAAAACCCTAATTTCACTGGGAGTTTCATGTGGGATTTGGGCTACTTTTAGATGGAGTTTTAGGCTAGTTTTATTTAGGTTTAGCTTTTCTCATTAGGTTAATATATAGATGAGATCTTTGCCTCCATCTAGCATCTCATCTTTTATTCAATTCACATTTACGTAGTTTTCGCAATGAGCCAGGAGTAATCTCATATACTTTGTCGATTGGTAGAAGCCAATAGGTTATTTAAATTTAAGACTTCTATCATTTGATTCTAATAATACCTCTTATTTTTCTTTATCCTATTGCATATATTTATTATTGAATTGAGTTATCTATCCAGATTGATCACCTAGGTTGTTTAAGTCAATTTCATATAGCTAGGCCTGACTTGTCCGAGTTGGAGAGCCTTGTCATTTAGTAGCAATTCAATTACTTGGACTAGTTAGACTTGTAGTTGTGTGGAGGGTAATGATGTGTTAGTCGCCAAGTGGTGTTGTATATTCCTATTTATTCTTGGTCTTAATGCTGCCTAGAAATTAACCTTTGATAGTTTCAGGGTTAGATTTAGAGGTAAGGGCTATTAGGGGTAGTTGAACTAATTATCTACATAGGAACAAGGATTAGGGCAGCTAGATGATGAATAAGAATAATGAAAGAACCCGAATAGAAGAAGTCTAGGATCATTTAATCAACTTGTTAGGTGGATACCAATTGTGCAAAGTGCTTTTCCCATATTTCTTACAAACCAAACATTTTGTTAGTTAGTTTCTTCATTTTCCTCTTTGGTTACCTTTAGAGTCATTTGAACTAATTAGTACCATAAGAACTGATCTCATTTTATTCCCTGTGGGATTCGACCCCTACTTTCCACTTTACTTAGGTAGAGTAGTTTGAAGGGAAAAATTACTTTGACAATGACAGAACGACCATTTTGACCGTTGTCAGTATCCTAAGGATTATTCCATGAGTCTACTTGGCTACACGGATGCGGACTATGTAGGTTTACTTGTTGATAGGAAGAACTTCTCCGGGATGGCGCAATTCCTTGGACCATGCTTAGTTTCTTGCAGATCAAAGAAACAAAACAATGTTGCCTTATCCATCACTGAAGCTGAATAAGTTGCCGTCACATCGTGTTATTCTCAACTACTTTGGATAAAGAAACAATTTAGAGATTTCGGTATGACTTTTGGTTATGTTCAGATTCTTTGTGATAATACAAATGCTATTAATTTATTTAAGAATCATGTGCATCATTCTAGAACTAAACATATTGACATTAAGCATCATTTTCTTAGGGATCATGTTGAGAAAGGGAACATTGTTCTTGATAACTATATGATTGAGGATTAAATTGCTGATATATTCACTAAAGTCTTGAATAGAGAACCCTATGAGAATATGAGATTGCTTTTTGGATTGATCCCTCTAACTTAAGTGTGTTTTTGTTATCCAGTTCTCTTGATTGTCTAGACCAGTTCCTTTGATGTTTTCTCTTGACTTGTACTTGATTGAATTGTATTTGATAAAAGTCTCACATGTCATGTAATGCTTCTCCTGAAGCATAGTATAATTCACGCCTTAATTGATTATACTTTGTGGCGATTGCATGATAGATCTTCCTTTCTTAGCCCAAAATTTGCCAGTTTGATCACATTTTTATCCTAAGATTACAAGCTGAAATGATGATTGCGTACAAAGCCATCCCGAAGCCTGATCTTGATCCATGTGAACGCCCTTTAGTCCACAACTGGGAATCAAACTTTTTGTGACAAAGTAGCCTTTCATTGTTTCTATCACATGGGTACATACTTTTCTTTTCCATAGTAACATTGTTCCCTCCAAAAAAGGTACCCAGGTCATCCCCATTCTGTAGCACTATAACATATGGTAAGGTTATGAGGAAACTTCTCTTGGAACAGAACAACGTTCTGTTGGCTTAAACGACTACTTTTCTGTAGACTGCGCCCAGAGGTAATTATTACTGATCTATGAATATTTTGTGACTGACTGTGGCGATTTGATTGGTGTTTCACATTGCTCGATAATCTCTTGTGTGAGAACGGATATATTGGAAGAGGTTTGATTCGTCTAGTTGCCATAGTCTACTAATTTGATCTACGGGTTGGGTTAAGAATTGAGCTTCTTGTATGTTGATTTAGTGTTGAGAGACTTTGTACTTGGTTTCTACATAATTTATATTGTGAGATAGGTGGTAGTCTGATTCCACTCAAGATGATTAAAGTTCAAGATGTGTACTACGACGGGTATAGTAGCACGGTTCTAGCATGTATTTGGGTCTATATTGAGCAGTATTTGCGTGTATTTGGTTCGTATCACTTTACGACCATATATTACATTTTAAGATGATTTTAGAAGACTTTGAAGTGTTCAAGAGAAGATCAATACTGAAGTCAAAGTTGAAGACGAAGATTTGAAGACCGAATCAACGATGCGAGTTGTAGAACACTGTACTGAGTTCAAATGATTATTTATCACTGATCCAATTCTCAAATGAAGTGATTATAAGTTCAAGAGTTAGGTCCTTAAGTCTAGTCTTATCTCCCCAAAGATGAGCGTAATCGGAGTTCAAAGTTAAAATTATGATGTTTTGCGAGAATGTCGCAGATACTGAAATGGCAATGGAGGCACCGACTTCTAGCTTTCCGGCGCCACCAGGCCATAAGCACCTAGTGATCTATCCAAATGGGCCAGTGCATTCCCTTGAAAAGGCTAGCCGAGATATTCAACATATATTATCTTAGTTTGCATTAGTTATATCCTTTATCAGATTAATTGATTAGATTACTATTATTATTAGAAAATAAGATTTTAGGTTTAGTATTTAAGGAGAAACTCTATTATTTTAGGGTGAGCTCTCTTATTCATAGTTCTTCCTCATTTCCCCCCTTTGGGAGAATTTGGAGATTTCTCCATTGCTTTGTAAGATGACTATGAGCTAAGGGTTCATCACTTGACCAAATTATGAAGTTTAAAGTTTGAAATAGTTGTGAGATTTTATATCCCTTACATATTGCTTTATTGATGTTATTAGCTATCTTTCCTTTAAAATGATTAGGATTATTGATATAATTGGTAGCTTGACAATATTGATTATATCCACTTCTAGGATAAATTATTCCTGTTTAATGCTTTCTATTCCTTTGAAGGCAACATATTATTAAAATATCTGTTTGTGCTAGGATTTATCTGTAGAGAATTGATATTAGGGCTACTCGCTCATGCCTCCTTTGGTTTGAATAACTGATAGATTTGTTGTGGTTAAATAATGTGGATAGGACTTTGATCCTCTGTTGAGGTTCTAGTCAATTTCCTATAGGAGTAGGAACTCAATTGCAATAATTTGTATTGGGTGAATTTCTAGGATCAACTTATCAAGCGGAGATGGATTGATTTGGATAAGTGTTTTTCGTGTTGGACTCTTGCATTACTTTATTCTTTGGTATTTTTTCTTTCTTTGTTCGTTTGTTGAGTTACTAGTCCAGGAATCCCTACTTTGTTCACTTGAGTGCTTGTCCTTACAAGACTTGCATTCTTGTATTTTGTTTACCTTTGAGATTGACATTTATTGTGATTATCAAATATCTATACCTCTCGTGGATTCAACCCGTACTTCTACTATACTACCCTTGTCATAGTTTAGTTTAGTCGGTAAAGAGATTAAATATATCTATTTTACATAGCCGTATTTGTCACCGATCAAATGACCGGGCAAACACGCGTTATCAATGGTACCAGTCTCGGTCCTAAAATACGGTGAACAAAATACTGCTTTCTTTCACCGTAGGGCGTGTAAATGACAAACAATAAAACTAGTGGTCTATTTTCCGAGTCAGGTAATTAGGAAATAAATGCGAAAGATCTAGAGAAGATTATAGTGGATTTCTTCGAAGTTGTCTAGCTCAGAGGGAAGCAGAGACACTACCACAAGAATTAGTTTTTATCTCGAAACATTGTATACCAGACATCAAATACACGGTGTAATGGGGTATTAAAACATTAAATATTCAGTTTTATTTTAAAATTTTCTATTAAAAAATATTTTAACCCGGATATAATTTTAAACGCCCTGGTTATTTGTCTCTATCAGTAATAGATACCGCATTAATATAACCTGGGCATTTTTTACTAGAAATATCCGGTATATTTGCTAGGTACATACCCGGATTTTGCTTTAGAAAAACACCTGTATACATTCACTAAACAGAAATTTTTAACAATCCTTGTTCCTTATAATCCGGGTTGAAATGTTACAGTTATCCCTCAATTTCACTCTAAATGTTTTTATAGAATAGAAATATCCGCCCGTGTTTTTATAGATTCCAAAATTTCACTTCATGCACCCCAATTTTAAATACAAAAATCTTGCTAATGATTTTTTTTGCATTTGGGTCAAAATATAGGTTGGAAATGGATGCTGGGACACATAACGAAAATACATACATTTCAGTTTTTTTATTTATTTACTGAAACACGATCTATACTACAAAATACATCCCAAATGTAAAATGTGTGCTAAAGAAAGAGTTTACAACGGTCCAATTTTTGTCACAAAAACCAGGCTACTCTATAAATACATCTCCTTACTTCTTAGTTAGACACATTCTCATCATTGAGCACAAAACTTATACATAAATGTCTAGTAGTATAGAAGAATAGAGTTATAGCATAAAATATGATATTAAAGAAGAAGATGGTAATGTGCCCATTATAGAAGACCATCACGTGTACGATGGTGGGACTAAGAAGATAACGATTATGGTAATTTGACCGATAGTGAAGACGGTGATGATTTTGACGTTGACAATTTCCCGGTTAGTAACACATTTTATATTATCGTTTTAATATTAAAATTAGTTTATTAATATAGTTGAAAATATGTTTAAGACTAAATTGTACAAAGGTGCACGTATGAATGTTTAGTAGATTAAGTTGTACAATATGATAGCGACCTTACAAATATTAATTCATAGTAGATGTAATTGTACGTTCTTATCTCGTAGTTGTATTTAGTCCAAGATACTAATTTGTTTATATATAAAGTTTACACATGAAAAATTTGAATTTATAGTAGATATAGATATAGATTTGTAACTTTTATCCTTTTTATTTGTAGTAGATATAGTTTAGTATATATATTTGAATGCTTTAAACACTAAGTAAATTTTGGAAAAGGAAAAAAACTACAAGGAAGATATGTGGAAAATAATTTGACACTAATTCGAAGTGGGAAAGTCGAGATGGTTTGCTTGATTGGACAAAGAAACTGGGAAAAGAGTTGATGATGTGTTTAATTAACCGAGCAAGAGAAGATATTGGTGAGAGCATAGGTGAGTCATATGTTCCCTCATCCGCTATATGTAATGCGTTGAAAATATCATTTACGGGAAATGTCAAGTCATCAAAATAAGTTGCCAACTATCTACAAAAGGTGATATTCGTGGATCGTGGGATTTGACGGTCACCGGATGGACGTTCAATTTTTTAAAACTACACAAATATGAAGTGTTTCCGTTAAGGGTAAATCAGACCAATGAGGTGGACTTCTTATTTTTTTCATACCCCGACTCACGGAACCTTTTTAAAAGGTTTTCGTATATTATCATCATGGATGTTACATACAAGACAAACAAATAAGCGATAAATTAGTTCTATTTAACAAGAATTTATCAAAATTTGGATATGTTTTTTATGTTTCATGCATTTTATCATTAGGTATAACATGTCGTTGGAAGAGATCGTCGTTTTTACATGTACTCACAGGAACGTCTGCAATGCATATATGATAGATTTAGCATCATTTATTAGACTTATGGGCTTTATTACAATTTACTTGGTCCATTCAATTAACTGGAACTATATGTCTAATTCGAGCTATTGTGGATCTTCTTAGACGTAAAGAGGAGCTAAGGAAGAAGCAAGGACAAAGAGGAGCAGATTGAAGATCGAGAAGAGGAGCTAAGGAAAGATGAATGCATAAGAGTCGTCGACGGCCGCCTATGCATCAGTGACACCCTCCAACAAGAGTATCAAGCAAAGCTAATAGAAGACACATCAGTGCCAACCGATGGCTTTATCTTGTTGGATTCCACCCTTACTTCCACAATATTCTGACCAATAGGGTTTAGTGTGAGTTAGGTATATACTCGGCGAGATCTTAATCTCGCCATTATTTGCTTTAACTCTGTGTTTGTTTGCAATCCTATCTTTCCAATTTTTACGATCGACAAACACAATCGTCATCGAATTGGCGCAATAGCCGGGGAAACAAATCGAATTTTTTTACTTAGACTTTGTTTGAACATTTCTTAACGTGAACCACTTATATGGTTCACGCTCATTCCTCTGACTCTTCTCCTATTTCACCCACTGCAGAGATAGAACGCGAGTTCCATCTTTTGAGGCAAGAAAGAATTGTGAACCAAAGAGAAGAGGTAGCTGGAAACTTGTTTGAAGAAATGGCTCAAACTTTGAAAGACTTGACATCATCCAATTTGAGTTTACCAAGAAAAGCTCCAGCTCTACCTACGCTCTCTTCTGGCCAGAGATTCGAGCAAACGACAGAGGTAGTTCACTTACTACTCAAATTCAATATCTTAGTACTAGAGGATCCCTTCCAACACCTAGAAGAATTTGTGGAGGTCTGCGTCGACCTTCAACCATCGGATGTGGACAAGGTGAAAATGAAAATGAGACCCTTCTCCTTCTCCTTGAAGGAATTGGCGAAGGATTGGTACCACACCCTTGCTCTGGGGAGTGTTACGAATTGGGTGGACATGAAAAAGCTTTTTTTTGGCAAAGTACTTCTCCACCATTAAATCCAAATAAAGCCTAAATAATTCGTTGCCTCCTGTTGGAGATTTCAGAGTGTTACGAACTAGGTGGAAATGAACAAGCTTTTTATATTTCAGTTACTGATAGAGACAAATTAAATGTACTTCCCCACCATTTTGTTGAATTATTTCAATTAGGGGTTAGTTTATTTGCTGATATAAAGGCTTTATACTTATCTTTTAGAGTTACAATCTGAGTTACGCTTTTGGAGGTTTCAGAGTTTCTTTTCATCGTTCTTTCCAAATAGAGTTTACATACTTTGTTCCCGGGTCTTTGAGAGTTTCTCCATAGGTTAGTTATGAATTTCTATTGCTTTATCCTTGTAGAACCTGTACTAGTACAAATATGGCTTTTCCCTACGGACACTTTTACTACGGTTCCGTGTCATTCGTTGTAATTTTGTCAATTTGGACTCTTTTACTGCGGTTGCAAGGGAACCGTAGTGTTTTTCTAACTCTTTTATCACGGTTATGATTTCCTCTACGAACACATTTACCACGGTTCCATGTCATTTGTTGTAATTTTGTCAATTTGGACTTTTTTACTACGGTTGCTAGGGAAACGTAGTGTTTTTTCAACCTTTTCATCTTGGTTGTGATTTTTCCTACTCACACGTTTACCACGGTCCCGTGTCAATGGTTATAATTTTTCCGGTTTGGACTTTTTAACTACGGTTGCAAGGAAACCGTAGTGTTTTTGCAACCATTTTATCACGGTTATGATTTCACGTACTAACACATTTATCACGGTTTCATGTCATTCATTGTAATTTTACCAATCTTAAGCCATAATTTCTTAGTAATGCTTTGAAGTGTTGTTTGGTTTGATGTATTGAGTGGTTTGAGTTTGGTTTATCATTATTTGTTTGTTTATCTCTAGATTATAAATGCTATTGAATTCTGATTTTTGATACTATATTGATCACCTAGGATTATGATTATTATTCGTACATGTTAGCATAGATTAATGTCGTTTGCCTTAGATTCGGTTGAACTAGGTCTTTTGTGTAGAGATTTGCATTGTAGACTAGTCTCTAAATGCCTATTCCCTTCGTTTTATTTTCTTACTTCTTTCATTGATTTGAACTATAGACATTCTTCTTAGTTAATCCATTTGGATAAGTTTAGTATGCTCAGCTTGAGGTGCTAGATAATTTTCGTATAGAAATAGGGTAAAATTAATGCTAGCATAGAGTTTTATGGAATCAGAATGATATTCATCAACCATATGACATGGATTTGCTTTGCTAAGATTAATCTCCAATTAATTTTCTAAAACTATTTTCTCATTGTTTTCTTAGTTAGTTTCCAAAACCACAAAACCCCCTTTCTTTTCCATTTAGATTTCCACAAATAAAGCCTAAATAATTCGTTGCCTCCTGTTGGATTCCACCCTTACTTACACAATATTATGGCCAATAGGATTTAGTGTGAGTTAGGTATATACTCGGAGAGATCTTAATCTCGCCATTATTTGCTTTAACTTTGTATTTGTTTGCAATCCTTTCTTTCCAATTTTTACGACCAGCAAACACAATCGTTATCGAATTGGAGCAATAGACGGGGAAACAAATTGACAAAAATTATTTAGACTTTGTTTGAACGTTTCTTAACGTGAACCACTTATATGGTTCACGCTCGTTCCTCTGACTCTTCTCCTATTTCACCCACTACAGAGATAGAACGCGAGTTCCATCTTTTGAGGCAAGAAAGAATTGTGAACCATAGAGAAGAGGTAGCTGGAAACTTGTTCGAAGAAATGGCTCAAACTTTGGATGCTTGACATCACCCAATTTGAGTTTACGAACAAAATTTCTAGCTCTACTTACGCTCCCTTCTAGCCAGATATTCGAGCAAGCGACAGAGGTAGTTCACTTACTACTCAAATTCAGCATCTCAGTACTAGAGGATCCCTTGCATCACCTAGAAGAATTTGTGGAGGTGTGCGTCGACCTTCGACCATCGGATGTGGACGAGGTGAAAATGAAAATGAGACCCTTCTCCTTCTCCTTGAAGGATTCGGCGAAGGATTGGTACCACACCCTTGCTTTGGGGAGTGTTACGAATTGGGTGGACATGATGACGCTTTTTTCTGGCAAAGTACTTCCCCACCATTAAATCCAACGCCCTAAAATAACAAATTTGCAATATAGAGAGGAGGGCAACAAACCTTTTTACGATTATCTTGAGAGGTTCAAGAAGCTGATCAAGAATTCCTTATCCTGGCTATCAATACCACGAATTGGTCTTTTACTTGCATATCGGTCTTCAGTAGGAAGACCACCGAAAGGTTAGCGTGGAATGTAAAGGAAACATACTAGGCTTAACACATTCAGCAACCATGAAAATATTCCCTACTCTAGCGGATGACTTGAGGCAATAGAATGGGTGTGGAAGGAGTGTGTTGAGTGCTACACAAGCTGAATCTGACAAGATAGCGTTAGTAAATCAGGAGACTAAAGCTCTCATTCACCAAGTAAAAGCATGTGAAGCAAGAGGAGATGATCTACTCCTATGGAAGCTTGTCCGTCGTTCCAAGAAGAGGTAAATGTAGTTGGTTTCCAACAAGTAATGCCAAGGCCTCCCTATCAAGGCCAAAGCAACCATCCCTGGAGAACCACCCAAACTTTAGGTGGAACAATGCCAAAAACCAACTCAATCCTCCTCCTCGTCAAAATCAACAATCCTACGACGAGATCATTTGAGCACTAGCTCCGAGCAACACCGACCTACAAGGTGGATTTAAACAAGTCACTATTGACATCACCAAGATCAATGACTCTATAGGAAATTTACAACAACAAGTAAGTCACATCATTAACACCGTAGGACAATTGCAGCAACTAATTTTGGGTCGTCTTGCATCCTGAACGGAGAAGAATCCCAACATTTGCATTGTAAGTGTGTTGGGAGTGTATTATGATAATCTAGACGAGGAGGAGAAAGATGTTGAAGAGGAGGACGTGATGAAAAGTCCTAATGAACCCATAAAGAACGAGGAAGAAATGTTTTTAGTGGTCGCCGAAATCCGGAGGCCAATTTTGAGTATAACAGAGAAATTTTCGGCAACTGCCAACCAGATATCGGAGCCCGCCAAAATCCGGGAATGAAAACCTCAACATACAGACAACTCTTAGGCATCCACCGCAAGTCCATCGGAGCCCTCCTAGTGGAGGATGAAAATTACGGAAGAAGTTTAGAGGAAAACAGACATATCATTGACGCTCGCCGATATGTCATATGCACCCGCCGATCTCTTGATGAGGAATTCTAAGTAGCTAAAACATAAGAGAGAGAGTGTCATACTTTGAGGAATGGTCATTTTGCGTCTAAGAAATCTTCCTTCGACCGCCAATCTACTGCTGACCCTCAACAATCAAAACAAGACAATGAGAGTAAAGATTCTTTCGGCATTGCTAGCCAAGATTCAGAGACGAAGGATTATATCCCCAGCAGTTTAAGTCAAGAACTCTGTGAGCTATGTCCATACCTTTGCAATCTAGAGAAAGAAGTTGAGCTCGTCGGGCGGTATATGAGGATAAGTATAAAGAAGAAGAGCATATCCAAAGAGTTGAGTCCTGTATTTGCAAGGAAGCTCGCAAACACCGGGTCTACATAGAGCTGATGGAACAAGGAATCAAGTACAAGTGCACGGACCCGAACTACATTCAAAGGGAACCGAGAGAGGAACTTGAGCATGACTCCGGTGACCGAGGCTCTATACTAGGTGTGAGACACCATGACGACAAAGATGAGCTCAAAGAGTTCAAAATCAACGGGGAGATGTCACCAAGCGCTCCTCGTTGTCTTAATTTCGAGATTGACGACTCGAATGAGGTATACCATGAACCAATACAACGTCTTGGAGTTTCCTTTTGACCAATCATCATACTTAGCGACTCTGAGAGTTGCTTTCCATCACACCCAAGCAACCTTCATAACCCAGTTGTGTTGGGCGATTCCTCTTTGGACAATGATGAAGTAGTAGAGTCCCACGCCATACGACATATCACGATAATTATTTGTGAGAAAAATGATGAGTTTCATGATAGAGCGGTACACTATGAGGAGATGTTATCATCAACTCTTAGCGAGTTGTACATTTACAAGATAAGGAGTAGTTTGATTGAAGCGTTCAACAACGTCGATGAAGACTCACCCCTCTACGCGGAGTTGATGACGAACCCGGTCGCTGTGTGCATTTTAGATGAGATCGCAACCACAAAGGAGAAAGAAAGAGCAAAAGGCTCTCATGTGGAGGAAGAAGAATGCTAAACACATGCCTATGAAGGAGGAGGATCTCGGGATGTTCACTATTCCCATCAATATCAAGAAGCTAGATGTCGACCGAGCCCTGCTCGATGTAGGTGTGTCTATTACTGTTCTTCCTTCTTATCTTTATGATGATCTCGGTCTGGATCCTATGCAATTTACTAGAGTCGCCATTCAGTTGGATGATAAGACCAACATACTCTCACTCGATAAAGTGGAGAATCTAGTAAATTGCATAGGATCCGGGCATACTCTCATTCGGTAAAGTGGAGAACGTATGGGTTCGTGTGGGTGAGTTTACCTTCCCCATGGACTTTTACGTGATGGAAATGGAGTATGAGCCTAAGACGATTTCCATCATTCTAGGGAGACCGTTATGAGAACCGCAAGAACTATTATAGATGTGCAAGTAGGAAGAACTATCTTGGATTTAATGGAAAAACCGTTACATTAACAATGAACGGTAAAACCACCAATGACCCATTAGTTCATTCTCTCAACGGGACTGAACTAGTTGTGTCGGGCTCGGACACCAAACAAACTTTACCAGAAGGACCTAGTCCCAAAATGTTGATTTCCCTATGTAGACTGAGCACAACATTAGTGGGACCCCACAACAGTCTAAGTGTAGGGAAGCCAAGAAGGAGTCCAGATCTAAGGCGAGCAAGCCTAGGAAGAAATGCCAACAACGCTTACTCATGAAACTGCGAATTCCAACCGTCTTCAATTTTGGTGAGTGAAAACTCCCAAGTGTGTGGGCAACTCACCCATGAGTTGAGCTAAGATGAGAGTCGAGGTATGACTCTAAAAAAGACGCTTCTCGGGAGGCAATCCGAGCAAGGTAATTTTTATTTTTCTCTTAGTTTAGGTTGCATTTTCGAATTTGTAGGTTAAATCGAGTCATTGTGTCCTTTTTCATAAAATATATTTTGATTTATATTATAAAAATCGTTGTCTTTTCAACCAAAGTTTTTTCAAAACCGAGTGGAAGCGAGATTTTGTGAGAAAAACATGACGGGTGTGAAAAAGACATGATGGATAAAAAAAATAGAGTGTAAAGTCAT